>NW_011889144.1:1272082-1305522 GCF_000151845.1 Pteropus vampyrus
TTTTTTTAAGCTATTTTTAAAATCCACAAGAACAATAACTAGAATAATCTTTGGACAACTTCTCAGCCATCCTACCTCCCCATATTCTAAAGGCCAGTCCTTGTTTCAGGACAATAAGTTAACAACAGTAATAAAAGCTGAGAATGACAGAAATTCTGTATGAGAAGAACGGACTCACCCAGCTTTATCTTTTTGCAGGCACTAGCCCCACGTAACAGAGCAATGTAGAAACACAACATGATAAATTATTCAGGTGAATATGAGTAGTAGCTATGGTGCTTCTTTGCTGCTGGTCTTTTCAAAAGGATCTGCCTCACTCCTCCCATTTCCCCCCTTTCCTCAGTGGAGCCCAGAGTCATGCCACATGCTGTCCACATAGGACCACAGCTGGCAAAGCAACTCCCGCTACACAAATGTTTGTTCAAACTTTATTAAGGACCTAAATACTCCCGGCTCCCTAGCCTTAATGATGAACTTCTGGAGCCCTCACCTCACCCACAACTGTTAGATGTAAACTTCCAATCACTATGGGTTTCATTCACCATCCTCTCAGGAAACCTTTAGACAAGCCTCAGCCTCCAGGAGCATGGCAGCCTCAAAGGCAGGGAAACCCACTCCCACTTTGTGACAGCCATGGTGACAAGTAGCATTCCCGGTAACAGGCAGCAGGGAGCTCTTGCCAACACCTAGCCAGGAACACTAGTCAGCTCAGGCCTTGCCGGCCTCCAGAGAGCTCAGAGACCAAAAAGGTCTGTCTCAAGGGAAGTGCAGCCACATTACACGCATGCACCCACAGGGGGACACAACTGCTGCTGCCAACTCATGCTCTGCTTGCTTTCCCTGCCATGAATAAAAGTGTCTCTTTAACACACTCCAGACTGAGACCACTTCAGGAAGGAATGAGAAATGATTCTTCCCCACCTCACATGCGCTTCATGAGGCAAATCCAAAACGAGATGACTGAGAGTGGCAGGTGATGAGGCATATCATTACCTTTAATTTCGGGGAAGATCCGACTTACAGAAATAGCCTCAAAGAATACCCCCACCCCACACACGTGTGCATGCGCATGCGTGCACACACACACACTCGCCCACAATTTGCATCGAGGCAATAAGGTGCTGGTTACTTTGTGTTCTAGAAAATACAGCCCTGTGTTCACCTAAGTGACTTCCTATGTGCTTTCCAACTTTCCTGACCCTCTCTCACTGTGGTCTGATACAAAATAAAATCTTTAGAGATCTTACTGCTTTTCTAACTGGGAAATATTTAAAGTCATAGCTAGTGTATGTGTTATGACTTAGGGAGTGTATGAACTAGATTGATAAAGAATACCTAACATACACACGGAGAACATCCCTGTTAAGTCTGTGGGGGTGTTGATCGGTTTCACCTTCCTGAGGGCTTACCTGGCAGTACCCCACACCTTGGTTGTGGTGCCCATAGGCCAATAGCACATTGTACAGGGTCTTTTGTAAACAGGGATCTGCGCCCTTCCGGAATTTTACGTTGTCTGGGAAGGTCCTGTTCATATCTGCGGGGAAATTCATGGCATAGAATTATTCGAAAGGTGTGAAGAGAAGATTAATCTGTGATGTGCCAAAATCCTCTTTGTGTCTACCCCTAAGGGAGGCCTCAAACCCCATCTGGTGAAGTGCTGGGCTCTGTCTAGGGTTTAATGGTTTCAACTCTGGTTACGCATCTGAATCACCTCAGAAGAGCCTGGCTGCCCTTCACTGGCAACGGGCACCTGCGGCCTCCACAGTCAAGGCCCTGGGCACAACCACAGTCAGGAAGAAAGAGGAGGGCACCCCCTGAACCCCCTCTTCCCCTCCCCTACCCACCCCTGTCCTTCTCTACTCGCACCCCAGGAAACGCCAGTGGGCCCCAATAGCCAGTTCTCTCAAAATCAGTGGCAGCAAAGTGCGCTTCTCCGGGCTGAAGCCTGAACTGCTACAGGGTCCCCAATTTTTCCTCACTTTTCTCTGCCCCACAGTTCTGCCTGCACCTCCATCCTCAGCTAGGAGAAGGCTTAACTCTAGGACCACAGGTGACAAGTGAACAGTTTGCACAAAACTTTGGAAAATTTTCCAAAGTCTGATGATGGAAAACACAAGGAGTCAGAACACACTGAGACGCCCTCTCAGAGATAAACAGACAAAACCGAAGTAAGAATGAAATAAACTTGGCACTGCCGACCCTGTTTGCAGGAGGGGTTTTTGGCCAGCCTCTTCCTGCTTGTCAGACATCCACTTCCTCAGCCCAGCCCTGCTGGCATGGCCCAGCCAGTCCACGCCATGGCCCTGTGCAGGGGCACAAGTGCTGGACAAGGTCACCAAGAAAAAACTGTACCTTGTACTGACCCGACGGCTGACTTTTTAAAGCTGAGTTTTATATTTTAACTCTGCAGAACAAAGAGGATATATGTCAACTTAAACAATTACACCTTTTCTGACTCTACACACTCCACATAGATAGTAGTGTGCTTGCGAGGGTGCTGTATGTGTGATTACCAAAATGGATTGGGACACACACACCCTTACAGATCTCAACAGAGAGTACACATAACCATTAGCTTTCTCTGTCATGCTATATAACATAAGCATACAAAGTATCTCGCCTTTGTGCCTAAGGAACTCTAACCTCTGTTTTAGTACGATGTCTACACAGCTTCTGTAAAATGTTGCAACAGTAATTCTGTTCCCAACCTCTGGCCCCTGGGCCTTATCTTTGCTTACAGAAAACTAGTCATTAGTAGAACAGTAAGCTTAGTCCCCTAAATCACATTATTTTCACTGTATGTTTTCTACAAAAAAGATTTTTCCCCCCTGGAATTCTAAGCATTTCAAAAACTGGAATTGATCAGGAGGAAATGAGTGTTTTTTAATAATTCAGACTAGAATGACCAGCTGTGCTCATTCCTATGTAACAGTTTTTATTATGAGAATTTTTCCATATGTTTTGAAATCTTTCTACAGAAAAAGCCCCTTCCTCCCATTACAGAGGTAGATGTGGACAGGGACATTCAGTCTATGCTTACATGACACAAAGCATCCATTCTACTGTTCCTATAAAATGATTTATCCAGATTCCTCAAAAATACAGACAGTATTACCATGTGATCCAGCAATCCCGCTTCTGGGTACATGTCCCCAAAGAACGGAATCAGGGTCTCAAAGAGATATTTGTCTACCCATGTTCAAAGCAGCATTATTCACAACAGCCAAAAGGTGGAAGAAACCCAAGCATCCATCAACGGATGGAGAGTTAAACCAAATGGTGCATATACATACAATGAAATATTATTCTGTCTTAAAAGGGAGAGAAATTCTGACACACACTACCACATGGATGAACCTGAGGACATGAAGCTCAGTGCAATAAGCCAGCCACAAAAGAACAACTCCTGTATGACTTGCTCATATGAGTCATCAAATCATAAAGACAAGAAAATAGAAAAATGGGAGCCAGTGGCTGGGGATAGGGAGGGAGAGGGGAGAATTAGTGTTTAATGGTGACAGAGTTTCACTTTGGGAAAGATAAAATGATAAATTTTATGTTATGTATTTTTACCACAATTAAAAAAAAATATTTATCCAAAAACACTGGCACTAACAGAACTCCTAAATTTATTTTTCAAACAAACAGCAACATTCTATTATATTTAATATGCATGCCCTCACTAGGACCTAAGGTCCGGTCCTAACCCATATCAGCATTTCTGGTCCTGCTAAGCGACGCCCCCAGGCTGTGCCTGCAAAGCCAGCAACAGCTTCTGTTCTGAGGCCTTTTGCCATGGTTTGCTATGCAATCAGGATGCAACCAGTAGGTTCAGTGGCCCCAGCTCTCTCCACTGGCTTCTGCCCTGGGGATTTGAGACTCCAAAAACTGAAGCACTCGCATTCCTTAAGTTGGGGACACGCTACTCTCTCATGGTCATGAGTCAGTCCAACGTCTCGGCACTTTAAAGTAATTGGATTTTTTTAAATTAACTATTTGTGTTTAAATCTATACTTCTCAAAAACTGTTAAAATCAGAAAGGCAGAAGTATTTCCTAAAAATCTAACTATTTAGGTTAAACTTTTTTTTTTTTTTTTTGAGCACTTTGAACTTCTAACGGCCAGGGAGCTTATGCAACTATTGAAAAAAATGGAGGAAAAAGAAATTTGAAGCCAAAAATATCAGCATTCCTAGACATTAAGAGTTAGACACAAAGAAGAAAAAAAAAAACTCCAGTGTGTGGCTTTACAATACGTGGGTAGCTAATTCTTTAAGTCCTCGTGTGTTACTGTCAGGCACAAATCCCTTACAGCGATGATCCTACTATATTATGACTGCTTGCTCAGCAGCCTTCTCACTTTCCTTGAGGGATTCTTCATGGAAGAAATATGGTCTTTTTATTACCGTTTTCCTTACCTGCTAGATAGGCGCTCAAGTATTTGCTGAATGAATTAAAGATATTGTTCTCCCCTCATGAACGCTTAACATTTTGATTTTTCTTTGAGAAGAATATAATTTCAAATTGAAATCAGTTGGTGCATCTTTAGCAATGTTCATTTCTTCATCAACATCACTTCAAAGGCGGGTGCAAAGACAATTTGGGGGATAACATCTGCTCCTCCTCCTGCCTGGGCTGCCGTCTACCCAAGGGATGGATACTGCACGTCACCTGTCCTGATGGCCTCCTCCAGGCTGTCATTCCTCTCTCCCTGGAGAAGTCGGTGGTAATAGCCAGGGTTCCGGTCCATCTGAGCCTGGGCGCCACTCACCCCCATCCAGACGCGGGCCCGGTGCTCGAGCGGAACACCCTTCCGGATATAGCGCTTCACTGAAACCAAGAGAGGGGGCTGCTTCAGGACAGACAAGCATTTCCTGAGGTCAGAAAGCTGGTGCAGGGGCTCTTTGAGCAAACTGCACTAATTTTAATGCTTTTACTTCAACAGTTTTCTCCCTAAGTCAAACATTAAAATGTGCAAAACTTCATACATCTCCATCACAACTGGTACGTACAGTCATTACAGAATCCTGTTCTCCATCCCAAACAGAGCACAACCAGACAGGAGGCTGCAATAGCCTCTGATACTTCTACTTCACTGTCCACACAAAGAGACATGGGCTACAAGATCCATCCTCTGGTCTTCCCTCACCACTGACGACACACACTGTGCCAGGCACGGTGGACATGAAAATGGATTAGCCACATACCTGGCCCCTAGCTCTTGCTCAGGGATGACTTGGACCAAGAACAGTCACTGTGACCCAGGGTGCAGAGAGCAGAGCTGGTGTCTGCATAGGGACTGCACATAGGAGGAAATACCAGGAAAGCGGGAGGTACAAAAGCCACATCAAGTGAAGGGACATGGAGCAGGAAGAGACCCCCAGCTCGTCCTGGGAGCTACAGGCAGAGCCGTGAGGGCCGGAAGGACAGCTGTGGGCAGACAGACTCGGAGGCCCTAGTTTGCCAGGATCAGATGCACGGTCCTTCCCTGAAGGTGAAGGTGAAACAGCACGGACCAAGGTTGCTTGGGTATTCTGGAAAGCCTTGTTCGGCTATGTAGAAGATGGACCAAGGGGGCAGAGACCAGTGAGAGGCCAGGCTAAAAACAGGAAACAGCAAGTATCTGAGCTGTGAGTTTGTGTGATGAGTCTGGCAGGGAGTGGATGGGCTTTAGCTGCAGAGGTCCTCGTCCTGTTTTGCAGCTAACCTCTGTAAATTCAGAACTACTACATTTGGGAGAAAAGAAGCCAAAAACCATGAGCAACCTCAGTTCATCAATATTTAATAACTTCTCAGGAAGATGGGAAAGGTTTATGAGACTGATATTCAAATTAATTACAGAAAGCCCAGTTATACTTTGTTATACTTTTAATGACCTTAATCTAACCCCTAAAACAGTTCATTTTCAAAGCAAACATTCACAGCTTTGTTTTCCTTCGATTGTATATTATAAATACCATTATTTTAAAAGAAACTACACTTAAGGAAAAAAAATAAAAGTTCATGCAATTAGTGAAATTCCACAAGCTGCATAAAAAGAAAAAAAAATCTGAGGCACCTACTGCATTTAACAAAAAAAAAAAATTATAGAAATAATGTTCTAGGTTACAGTCAAGAAAAGCACTATGATAAAATCTTATTAACTCACACTCCAAGGTGATCCACAACTGATATTTGTACATGAGCACCTAAAATGGAAGCTCCAGGGGGCCAAGCCTCCTGCATTTGCCCACTCCTAGAAGGGTATGTGGAGGCAGTAAATGCACACTAAATATTTGCAGAATGATGCAGGGATGACAAGGAAGATCTGAAGGAGGGAAAAAAACAGACCAAAACCATCCACCAAAAGCCAAAGAAAACTTGACACTCTCTTTGCCAGTTTAGAAGCACATTGGAGGATCATGTCCTGGCAAGAACGTTTGTGTATGATCCATTCATATTGTTACAGGAACATAAAAAGCATAAGCTTTATTTTTAAGCCTACCAAAGACACTAATAATTCAGCCTGACCTTCCTCCCAACTTCATATGATTTATACGAAAGTTTGGCTGTAGGTTTCATGAACCTTCAGAGGGCATCATCACCAGGAATGCCCTGAAGGAGCTGTTAACCATTCTCTGCTAACCAGCAAGGGAGAAGGGTCAGTCCTAATGCAGGTGGGGACTGTTCTAACTTAGAAGGTAGCAAGAAAAAAAAAGACATGCAAAAATCAATGGTACTTCTACACACTAATAACAAATAACTGAAATCAAAAAAATGAAAATGGTATCATTTATAATAGCACCAAAAATAAAAGGAGAAATTCCTAGAGATAAACCTGACTAAATATCTGCAGGATCCAAGTGCTGAATGCTGCAAAAGTCAAAAAAGACCTAAATAGTGGAGAGATATACCATGTATACCATATTCATGGATTAGAAGACTCCACATTGTTAAGATATCGGTTCTTCCCAAATTGATCTATAAATTTGATGCAATTCCTATTACTGTTCCAGGAGAAATACTTAGTTCACCATGACAAGTTGATTCTAAAATTTATGTGGAAAGGAGAAGGAACTCAAAAACCCTCAAAAAAATTTGAAATGAAATTGGAAGAAACAGGTACTATCCGATTTTAAGGCTTACTACGGACTTACAGGAATCAAGACAGTGTTGCGGTGATGAAAAGATATACACATAGACTAATGGAATATAAGAAAAAGTCCAGGAACAGACTAACACAAATAGAATCAATTGCTTTTCGAAAAAATTGCAAAGGAACTTCAATGCAGACAGAATAGTCTTTCTAACAAAAAGTGACCAATAAAAATACTAATAATATAAAGTGCTGGCAAGAATGGGGCCCAGCAAGAACTCTCATTCGTTGCTGGTGAGGAAGCAAAGTTATGCAGCCATTTTGGAAAGACAGTCTGCAGTTACCGTATGATCCATCACTCCCATTCCTAAGTGCTTCCTGAAGAGAAATGAAAGCTTAAGTTTTCACAAATACCTCTATGTGAATGTTTATAATGTTGGCTTTACACATCCCAAGTGTCCTTCTACTGATGAACAGATTAAAAAATTGTAGTACAACGTACAATGAAATATTCCTCAGCAATAGAGAATAAACTATTGAGACACCTGAGATCATGGATACATCTCAAAGGCATTTATGTTAAATGAAAGAAACTAGACTTGAAAGGCCATAAGCTGTATGATCTCATTTATAGGACATCCTTGGATGACTGAATTACAGAAATGAAGAGATCAATGGTGGCCTGGGGTGTGGTGTAGGGGAGGGGTTGGGGGACTGGCTACAAAGGGAGAGCCAAAGGGAATTCGGAAGATGATGAACCATTTTAAATCTTGCTTGTGGTGGGGCTGACATGACTCTATGTGTTTGTCTAAACTCATAGAACAGTACACCAATAAGATCACTGTAAATTCTGAAAAATAAATTTATAATATAAAGTAAAAAAGGGTAAAGTTGCAAAATGGTTAAACCCTTCACTCTGGAGTCAGACCTGGCTCTGCTGTGACTTCCTAGCCCCAGACCTTGAGCAGGCCTCAGTATTCTCATCTGTAAAATGGAAATAAAGCGCTCAGCCTAATATCTGAAGTACTGTCAGCACTCAATGAATCTTAGTTGTTGTAACAGTGATAATAATACCTAGAAGTTTCAGAGAACAAAGACTTCTGCTACTTTTTGATATTAGTTTTCCGAACAATGTTTCTTTAGAGAAGAATGAAAATAGTTTACTTGGCCTCAAAACGGACACTTTCCCAAGGGCAGGGCTCTCCCACAGGTCATCACTGACATTTGCAGAAGTGTAAAATGTAAAGAAAAAACAGTGGGGAAGTTTTTTTAAAAAGAGGCTGAACCCCAGAGAATTTACTTCCAACTGTATGCCCCAACAAAGGAAATCTCATTTTTTGGTGTTTGTCTTTGAAAAACTACTTTTGCAATTAACTTCTAATTTAGATGGTGTTGATATTCGAAGCTACTAGGAAGGAGGTCCAGAAGATGCAAATAGCTATGAGGCTTTTTCTCTTGCAGAGCCCCTTCACACCAAGAAGGGAAATGAGAAGGAAAAAGAATGGGTGCTAGGCCAAGGTAAGACTAAGTGTGTTGAACTTGATCTTCAAGGTTGAGGGAGAAAGAGCAAGCTGTCTTAAGGGCTTCTGGTGGATATTTGCTATGGACAAAGAAAAACGAAAAGATAATATTCATCATATACACAAACAGCATAAACTATAGCTGTTATCTGAAGACATGTTGAACGCCAAGATTTGCAGATCCTTGTGTTACTGAAGCATCACGATAGGCAATACAGATGGAAGCCCTTTTCCAAAAGAGAAAAAACATGATAGGACCAAAAAAGCAAGACAAGGTGAAAGAACAGGATCGAAGGGGGATTTCAAGATGTGCTTGCTGATATTCAAGGATGGGGTTCCAAAACTGAGTTCCCTGGCTATAAATGTCCACACCGTGGGTCCAACATCCATTACCATGTCATCTCTTCCCTGGGATGTCACATATCTTACTACACTATAGTCAGCCTAGAATATGGGGTGGAAAAAACTGGATTCCCCTTTCTGGAATAACTCATCCAGTCTTGTTTATGCGTAATAGCCCACTCTCTCAGAGCACTGCCAGTGCTGGGAAGTTCCCTGACTGTCACACCCAGAAACCACACCAACCTCCAGCAGTTAATACCCTGGATCACAGAACTGTGTGAGCCTACACACTCATTGAACTTATCTGTGTCCCCATTTCCTGAAAGAACATCAGGCCACTTGACACTGAATCCCATCCCCCAGGCTGAAGGTCACCAGGAATCCAATATATTTGCTCCTGAACCTGTTATGCCAATCATACTTGTTACCATAACCACACAGTTTAACTAACATAACATATATCAAAGAGATATTAAAGCAAGCAAGAAAGAATTGTTATTTCAACAAAAACCAAGTTAAAGTCTTAGAAAGAGTTGCTAGATAAGTGCTCAAAGTGAAAGCAAAAAGAAAACAAAATCTTTCAATTAGGTGTAAGATAACTGCAAAAGATAGGGAGAAGAATAAACATCGGGGGAGGGGGGGGGAGTCTGCATTCAGATTGCTTTTATTCCTGCCCTACTTAGAAAAAAAAAACAATACTGGAAAATATTTTCAATACTGAAAAATGAATTGAGAGTGTGGATTCTGCAGGAAAGATACAGAATTGAAATTAGTGGACCCACCCTATTCAAAGAAAAGAAGATAACTAGAATCCAAGGATGAACATGCATTTGTGTTTTACATAAAAATAGAAGGTTTAAAAATAAAAGGCTTATTATGCACGTACGTACATCTGTACATTCTGTAGTGATTCTCCACTTTAACTGACCTCTGGGTCAGTAGTCCAGAGTTAACCATGTTGGACAGGAGGCCTTCTCCTGCACTAAAAGCCAAATGCAGACCCGTGGGTGTGGTTGCTCCATCTGTACACATGTGTGCGTGTGTGCATACTCATGTGTGTGCAAACCTTGTTTCTAGGGGGAGACATAAAGACAATCACCAGTGGTCACCTCTATGGGAGACTGGGGTCTAAAGCAGGAGAAACTCCATGTCACTTTACATCTTTTAATACGATTAAGATGATTGACCACGTACACAAACCGTTTATTTTTATATACTTGTGTGTAACTTCTGAAAACAAAAAGACCAATCAACTTTTAAGAATGAATTAAAAGAAGAAAATAAAGGCAGACGTGCTGCTGGAAACACGGTAACGCGGGGGCCACACAGGGATGGGTATCAGCATAAGGTTCATGTAGGATGCACACAGGATATTGGCTTCAGGAGTCTGTAAAGCAACAAAGGACCAACCTTTAAGGTCCCTTCCAGCTGATTTTATGAAATGCTAGTTTACCTGAGTTTTTACTAAGCACTCCCATCAGAAACAGTCTTGAGAGAGGGCTGGGTCGAGGGACATGCCAGTGGCCCAGCGTCTTGGGATGACAGCCTCCTCCTGACCCCAAACCTAACAGACAGTAAGGTCCCAGATCCACCTACCTACACGCAGCCCTCTCAATTAACTCCTCAGGTATTTTCCAAGCACCTACTGGGTGGTAGGGCAACTCTGCATCCTGTTCACTAACTGCTTTAAAAGCAAAAATAGGTCTTCTCACCCCCTTGCTCATAAATCCTTTTATAGTTGGCTTCTCTCTGCCTGGTCATGTGATGTGTGCCTACATGTGGCCCAGTGCAGGGCCCCTTGGCTCCATCTCCGGCCCCTCCTAAACACATCCCTAACACTCTAGTCACACAATTCTGTCCCTTGCAGCTGACTCCTGTCCTCATCTCTCGTCATTAATGTACTATTTCAGGAAGCCCCCATATGCCCCTCTGCACCATTTATCTGAGTTCCCTTAACTCTCAGGGCACACTCCTACCAATGTCCTCACCAGCTGCCTGGCAGATACTGATTAAACACTTCATTCATTCATTCAACAAATACTGAAGCCAGTCCCTGCCAACAAGAATGGATCCTTGATTCTAGCAGGGTAAACAAACGATATAATAAATTAGATCTGCACTGCAATAGACAATGAGGAGAAAATAAGCAGGGAAGGGGTAGTAGGAAGTGTGTGGATGTGTGGTATGATGGGGGGATGTGCTGTTTAAGACAGGAGCTCAGGAAGGCCTCATGGAGGTGGCATTCAAGTCAACACCTGAACAAGACTAGGCACAGGTTGAGGGAGAGGCTGGGGAAGAACTCCAAAGACTCGCAGGAGTGTGCTGGAGGAACAGGGAGGAGGCCTGAGGGTGGAGGCCTCCAGGCTCAGAGAAAGGGAGGGGTGGGGCTGAGGCAGGAGAAGAGGTGAGGAGTCCAGTACCGAGTGGCTTTCACTTTAAAGGAAGCAGGGAAAGCTCTGTTACAGGAACGGACACGTGGAGAGCCCTGGCCAATCTTACTTTGAGCAGTAGGAAATGAAATCAGTTTTCTTCTGGAAAGATGGCATGGCCCATTCATATCTGGCAAACAGGCCCATCTCGAAGGGAAGAAAGGATGTCTCTATACCTCAACAGTGTAAGTTCTAGCTTAATTAAAAGTTTTGAGCCTCAACTTTAAGCCTGCATAGGACACATACCTACCTGCCTTGTAATCTCCTGGTTTCCGGAGCAGCAGGAAAGATACACACGTCAGACTCAAGGCAGCCTCCCAGGGTAAGGGGCCTGGGAATCCGAACCCCTCTGCTCCCAGGAGCATTTGACAGCCAGTGACTTGTTTGCTGCGTGAGTGATGGACCAAACTCCAAACTCACCTGTTATACTTTTCTGGACACTACTACTTCCCTTTAGAAGTTTAGACCATTTTATTGCTCTTCTAGTGAGTATCACCAAATAGGTTGAAAAGAATTCTTCATAAGCTGCATAATCAAAGTCTTCAGGTCTTTCAAACCCATATGGATCAATCCTGCAATAAAAAAAAAGAAAAACCCTGAAGCCCCGTAATAAAGTTCCTCGCGCACGTGCGACCTGCGGCACAGAGCTGCCGGGCCCCACCCAGGGTCCTGCCCCCAGGTCCCCGAGGGGAGGGGCGGTGGTCCGTCCAGAGCTTCGAACCACACGCGAGGGGCGCGCCCTGGTCCCTCCCCTGACGCAGAAAGGAGCAGCCGGCCGAGAATAGCGGAGCCGCACCTCCACCCAGGGACGCGCAAGCGCCGGCACCCCACCGCCGCACCCTCCCACTCACTGCACCCCCAAATCCCGCACCCTTACACCCTCGCATCCCTGCGTCCCGCACCCCCGATCCCCGCACGCCTAGGCTGGGCGAGGGTTGTCCCGGACCGTGCGCGCCCACCTGGGGACCCGGTCCCGCGCCGCCTGCGCGCGCTCCGCAGGCTCCATGCAGGAGAGCTGGGGTGGCCGCCTGGAGACGCCCGGACCGCGGCCGGGTAGAGGTGCCAAATCCACCTCCCCGGACTCTGGGCAGCTAAAGTCCTTCCGCCGCCGCGGGCGCCAGGAGGCGGTGCGGGGGTGCGGAGGCGGTGCTGGGAGTGGGGGAGCGGCGGGGCGGTGCTGGGGGAGGGGCCGGTCTGAGGGAGGGGGAAGGGCAGTATTAGAAGGAGGAGGCAAGAAAGGGGGAGGGAGGAGGAGGAGGGAGACTGGTGTTGGGGGCGGGCGGGGGCCGGGGCGGAGGGAGAGGAGGGGGCAGGCAGGGCCCAAGAAGACGCCGTGGGGAGGGCGCGGGGTTGCACCTGCTCCCGCCGCTCCTACGGAGGACGTAGTCGGAGGCTGCTGTAGCCGGGAGCCTGGGAGCGGGGCAGCACTGCCCGCCAGTCCTTCCCCAGGAATGACAGCAGGAGGCTCTGGGAACTAGGGGATCGGGGGGTGGGGGGCCAGGGGCGGGGTAAAAGGTTGTGGGCGGTACGGGAGGGACACGGGGAAGCGGGGCGGGATTGGGGGGACCCCGAGGAACACGATGGGAAGGCTTAGGTGGGAGTCTGGGGGCAGGACAAGGAATCCGGAGGCGGAATGGTGGGCGTGGTTGGTTCCTGGGTACGGAATGACGGGGGGGGGGGGGGGGGGGGGGGGGGGGGGGGGGGGGGGGGGGGGGGGGGGGCCGGGGGGGGAGGGGTTTTGGGGGCCGCAAAGGGGGGGGGGGGGGGGGGGGGGGGGAAGGGAGGACCGTGGGCGAGATCCCGGGGCTAGCTGTGCAGGCGCGCGGCAGGTCCCGCCACCCCCAGGCCACCTAGGCCTCCAGTAAAGGTTGGAGGAAGATAGATCTGAGATTCCTTTAAACCTCAATGCCCAGCTGGTCCATAGGCCAGATTCTGATCTGTGACCCCTTTTTATTTGCTTTACACAGAAATAGCAAGTCTTATTTTTTACTTGCTCTTCTTCAGCTTACGCTTCGGACCTGAGAACAACACAAATTTAGACGATCATAATTGTTGCACCCATCTAGGGAAACCTGCCCTGTTCCTTCCTACCTCCCCAAACTTGCCTCGTGGAGATAGGGTCCCAGTCCCTCCTGCATGGCGTTTCCATCCAGGCCTTGGAAAATTATAACCGTGCCAGGAACCACAGTGTCGGAACTGGCTGGCTGTTGCTACTACAACCCAGCAGATGGAGAGTTGTGCCGCACCCTGTAGGATTGCCACATGGGGTGACTTGGGGTTAATGGCTCAGGCGGCTGCTCCAGTCCCCAAACAAGGCAGAAATGGGGCTCCCCCGTTGGGCTGTAGCTTCCCAAACGTTTGTGTCCAGAATCTTAGGAGCATGAGTCAACTCACGGCACTCTCTGCAAATGAGCAGCAATGTGACCACACAGCTTCATGTGCCTTTTACTTCTGATGGAAAGCACCACCAAACAAAAACAGTGTGTCAGCCATTCTTCCCTTGATCACTGCTGCCCTGCTTTTGAATTGTATCTCCTTTGGTCGCTGGTCACCATTACATGGTCTTGAGATTTCAATATTATGGCATGAAAACCACCTCTAAACTGCTTTTCATACCTGGGAGGCCATAGAAAATTTGCCAAAACAGTGTTCTGAATTTTGCTTTGGATAAGTGATGAGATAAAAAGAGATTTAAGATACTTTAAGATTTAAGCTACTTTTGTAGCCTCGGTCCTCCACAGGTCCAAAGTCTTTTTTAAATAATGGATTCAGAACAGTAGGCGATTGGGCAAATCAGAAAGACACCTTCTCTGCAAATGTCCCATGACCACCTTCCGGGAACCTACTCCACCAATGGCCAGCCCACCGGTGAAGAAGTGTCTTCCTGGGACTCCAAATGCTCTTTCTTCTGAAAAGACCCTATAAACTACAGCTGGGTGTGGTAGAAATAATGTTCTCAGCATTCCACCGCAGGTCTGCCAGGGCTTTTGTGAACCAGCCTGGGTGTTTAGTATTGGTTTTTCAGGAGTATTCCATCTGAGGGCTAAACGAAACTTGAAAGTAATTTGTGGAATATACCTGCCCCTAAACTGAGGACGTTGTTCTGTCCATTTTCATGCTCTCCAAATCCTGAAAGACTAGGAAATTTGGTGCTCCAGTAAGCATAACCCCAAATGCCAGTTCTGCCAACCTTCCTAGTTCACTGGTTCTGGAAAAATTCTTCAAGCTCTCAGCTCAGTTAACAGCATTTTGCTTTTGAAAGACATAGTATCACTTCTTTCAAAGACCCCTTATCCATGCTCTGACCTTCTTGGCACATTCCAAATGATGGTCCTTTCTTCTGCAGAGCCAAGTCCACACATAAAGAGACTTATCTTTACATCAGTGGTGTGGGGCGGTTCCCCTAGGCCCTCTGCTGGATCTCACAAAACAAAACAAGCACAAAGCCACCCCTCTCGACTCGACCCCATCCTCTTGTTTTTGTCCTGTTCCTTTCCTTTGCAATCTGCTACAAGCCCACCAGACTGACTCTCTAAATCCTCTCACATTCTGACCTTTCTTTGAGTCCCAAACCCCATTTCCTACTTCCTGTCTTTGTTTCTATGAGCATGTGTGACACTCCTGACCCCACTTCTCTTGTACTCAGCATCTTGTGTCCCAAACTGCCTGGCTTCCAACCTTGTTAACACAGCTCCTCCTCTTTCATCTTGCCTGGTGTACACTTCTTTCTTCTTCAAGGCCCCTCTTTTCTATAACTCCTGCCCTTTTCCTGATGGGTATCAGGATTCCAGCCTCCCCTCCCACCCAATTTCTCACAACTGCCTTAAAGAGCAGCCCTGATCCTGTCGTTCTGATGCCCAGACAGGAAACACAGACCACAGGATACGTGTACTCGGACTTGAGTGTGACGGCAGTACCCCATATAGAGTGTATTTTGGGGCCAGATAAAACTAGAGTTCAAGCATTCTGTGTCGAGAGCAAGTTAGTTAAGAGCAGAGCTGCCCTCCAGGAAGAGTGGAAAGAAAGATACAGAGAGAGAAAGGATCTGTGTCCAAGCGGGTGAGGATGGCCAACAGCCAGAGGACCACGAAGGTGGAAGGGCCTCCAGCATACTAAAGACTGCTGGAACCCCCGCCCGAGCCTGTCCTCCTCCTCAACATCTGCCTGAGCTCCCCACCCAGGAACAGAAGACCCCTGTGTCCTCAGTATACCTCCACTGCCTCCACATGCCCAGTGCTCTGAGTGTCCTGGGCATGTTCTCAGCTAGGCTCCTTTTCCTCCAAACTGGCAGCCATGATGATCCACAACAGTCAGATCACACCCAGAGTAAAGAAACCAAACTGTGCACACACCCCAGGAGCGAGCATGGAGCCTGTACAGAGGGTAGCCAGCTCCTGGTCTCCCCAGCATGGCTCTTTCAGTGTTCTTGATAAGACTGTGTGGTGAACCCACTTTGCAGCACTAAAGCTTCTGGGTACCATGGAGGCTGCCATTGTGTACTAGTGTAAGAATTCCCACACAAGGGACCCAGGACCCAGTTTCTCTGGGGAGGTCACACTGAGAGGGCCTGAGAGCCTCGAGGGCTACCTGCAGCCTGGTTTCGAGTCATCACCCAACAGATGCTCCTCTGCTAGCAGGAATCCCTGTTCTTATTGCTTGATTGTAGAAATTCCTGGGGATGCCCATCCCCCTAAGACTAACAGAATATCTAGGTGACAAGTCATAAGACCTGTGGGTGATGGAGGGACAAAAGTAACAACATCTGAACCTGCTGATCCATTTCAGAATAATACAGTGGGCCACAAGACACCAAGTGCTTCCCAGTGTGGGGCAAAGGGTGCATAGCACCACCGTGAGTCTCCTTGCCATGCCATTGGACCTGAAGCCATCGAGCTTCTGTGCATGCTGCCTGGTCACAGGAGCCATGGGTGGCAAAGAAGCATAGTTTACCTGAATTACAGCAGCACTACTCAGACACTGACTGAGAGACCCAGGTCACCTGGGCACTCAGTGAGATGTGGATCCTGATGCAGCAGAGCGGTGGGCAGTGGGGAGCCTGAGACTGCATTTCTCATGAGCTCCCAGTGCTGGTCTGTGAGCCAGGGGCTGCACAACAGCATGACCCAGTGTTCAGCAGAGGGCTGGGTGGAGCTGCCATTATAGATGAAAAGAAGATTAAGAGAGGTGACAACCAAATGCAACACGTGGCCAAAAAAACAAGAGTGAAATTAGTGTTGGTGACTGGGAAGGAATTTAACATGGACTGGATAGTAGATGAGATTAAGGAACTATTAATAATATTGGCTGTGTTAATAATGTTAAGATGCTATTTTTAAGCCCTTACTTGATATATATGTTTCGTGTGTGTGTGTGTGTGTGTGTGTGTGTGTGTGTGTGTGTGTTTAATGGAAACCGACCACTGTTGAGCTTTCCAAGCCCCGTGATCTTGGAAAACAGTAAAGGCAAAAAAACAGCAAAGGTTAAAAATACCCCACCCCTGTTTTGTGTTCTGGAAAATGGCTCACTGCAGAGATGAGTGAGCTATCTCTGGCTTACTTGCCCCACGTGACTTAGGTGAGACTTGGGATGTTCCCTGTTTATCTAGGACAAGCCAGACATAACCTTGACCATAAAAAGTATTTATGGGTGAAGTAATATGAAGTCTGGAGCTGGATTTAAATATTGTTCAGCAAAGAGAAAAAAGGAGAGAGCAGATGAAAAAAAAAAAGGCAAAATTGTTGAAGATGGATATTAGGTACATAAAGAGACTTTTGTGAAATTTTTTGAAATTTTTCATAACAGTTTATTTTAAACAGTAAAGGACGTATGCCTTCTCCCACCGGGGGCTGAAGGGAGAGGCAGTTGGAGGTCCTTGAGCTGATCCTCCTGTCTTGAGCCCCAGCCTTGACTTTGGCCCCTAGGCAGCCTGTTGTGTACCTCGGCCCCACGGTCTGGGGCAGGGCCAGCACCCAGCCTTACAGGCCTGCTGAGACTGTGGGAATTAATTTGCATGAAACATATGCCTCCCACCCAGAGGATCTGAAGGGATTCAGAACAGGCCTTTCCAAGATGTGCCACTTTGGCATGTGGATCATTTTGAGCTGAAGGCAACTGAGACCCTGCGGCTTATGAGAAACTTTTACATCTCCCTTAAAGAATTCAAATTAGGGGCCTTTCCCATAATAAGAGTTATCATCAGAAATAACTTTTTATAACCCGTCTATAGGGCAGGGCCAACTACTAGTTACTAAACATCCGCTCTTCTTATTATCCTGTCAATGTCCTTCTTCCCCTCTGAAACCTCAAGGAGCCTTACCTCATCCTTAGCTCAGAATGTCACATATACTGCATTTTCTCTTTCTGTTTCTGAACCTCTCATGTATGTGGGGTCTTTGACTCTTTCATGTATGTGGGGTTCCCATACATACACACATACATATGTAATTAAATTTTGTCTTTTTATCTTGTTAATCTGTCTCATGTCTATTTAATTATTAGATGAGCCAAAAGAACCTTGAGGGTAGGGGAAATTTCCTCCTCTCCACAGGTCCTTATGAGGCCTTCTGCTCCTGCCCTTCCCAGAAAGCAAGAAGGTACACATACAGATGTTATGAGTAAGGAATTAAGGAACTGCGGTGGGGGACATAAAAATGACCAATATTGGGAGATTATGAGGTTTCCAGTGACCCCCACAAAATGTCCACATCTCCAAATGGGAGCTGGGTGCCTGTCTTGAGCAAGTGCAGGAGGCCTTGTTCTGAGGGTCAATTTCCCTTCCATCCTTCCTGCCCTTTTCTTTGCTCTATGGGTGAGGTCCAGGCTGGGACAATTAAGTGAAATAATTGTGTTGAGACCACAGGCAACAACCAGAACTGTCCCAGGAACACAAGGCCACAGGATCACTCTACATGAGTCTGTTTCTTGGGAGAAAGCATCCCTTCCCAAGGCTGCTGTGGCTAAGAACTTGGGTCTTGAAGACTGTGCAAGTTCAAGTCTCAGCTCACTGCTTCTGGGTGTGTGACCCTGGTCCAGTCATATCACCTCATCTAAGCCCTCTTAAAGAGGGCTCAGCCAGTGTCTGGTGTGCAGAATGTGCTCAGTGAATGCTGAGTCTTTTGTTATTCCTGTTCTGGATCCTTCCAAACTCAGGTGCTTCCTGTACAGTTTCATCTGAGAAGAGATTGCCGGCTCAGAAGGCCCCACATGCCCCACTTATCCTGCAGTAAGTCACCTTAGAGTCTTTCTTCCACGAAGACCTTTAAAGAAGAAAAACAGGTTTAGGTAGATGGCAAGTCCAAAGTCTTCTTGCTCTCTACTGTGCCAGGGAGATCTATGCAAATGAGAGGCATGATTATAAAGCAAGGAGGTGGGTTTTGAATGTAGTCTATAAATCAGAATGCTTATAGTTGGTTTTCCCTCCCTTGTTCTTTCAATGCAGATTCAAATGTCAGGTATTTTGTAGGATCTGCTCATTACAGGAAGCTTATAATTTGGTTCCAGAGACAACTTTATAAGAGTGTTACCCATAAGCTAGATTTATTTTTATAAGACACACATTAAAAATCATTGCGATACAACATGATATTATGTAATAACCCTTACAAAGTTTTGTACGAGATTCTGCAATTCAGGAGAGGAAGCAGGTATTTTTCTCCACACAGGTGAAGGAAGCCCCACCCAAGAAGTGTTGTTTGTCAAGTCTCTGTGGATGATGGGAAACTGCACTGCGAAGAACTGGGAAGTAGGCTTCCACATCAACTTGCGCCCTTGACAGATAAGCCCTCGGGAAAGGCAGAAGGACACCAGATGAGGGCAGGTATCACACTCGGAGGACACTCTGGTTGTTCCATCATCTTTTCTTCTTCCTTTCATAATAAACCCCCCAAGATTTAGTGTTGTATTATTCAGCTTGGGCTACTGTAACAAAGTACCACAACCTGGATAGCTTAGGCAACAGATATTTGCTCACAGTCCTAGAGACTGGAACATCAAAATCAAGATGTTGAAAGGGTTGGTTTCTCTTGAGGCCTCTCTCCTTGGCTTGCAGACAGCCGTCTTCTCCCTGTGTCTTCACATGGTCCTCTCTGTGGTCTAATCGCCTTGTCTTATAAGGACAACATTCACTTGGGATTAGGGCCCACCCTAACGACCTCATTTTAGCTTAATCACCTCTTTAAAGGCCCTATCACCAAATGCAGTCACATTAAAAAGTATTTCTACTGTTGAAAAATAATGACACTCTTAACTTTGGAACTTAAGACCAATAATATAAAGAAAAAATGTCCCGGATTCATGACGTGAGAATTATACACCCAGAGAAACACCTGAAATAGGACTGACAGATTTAGCAAATAAAGATAAACATACGGGACATCCAGTATGGGTCACACTTACACTAACGTGTTCACGTACATCTGCATTTCAGACTTGACTGGAATTCTATATTTTAGCTGGCAATCCTACCCTGAAGGCATATGAAACACTGTGACCCAGATTTTTTAAACAAAGGGGAAGGAGATCTTTTTTCCTTGAGAATTTTTCTTGAAGAAGACATTAGTCAGGAAGCACAATAATGTCTTTGTTTCTCAGCTTTTTTCCTTTGACGTTTTTTAACAGTCTCAGCTCCGACCTGCCTCTCTGTCACTCTTGCAAAGGCACAGTGACCTTTGCCTTAGATGCAAAGGAGGTCCCACTCTGCTACTTAAACCTGGATTTCCGGGTAAGAGGTATCAGGACTTACTAGGTTAGGAAGCACTGATGGGCAGGGCCCTCCAAGGCCTGTGGGAAATGTTTTGAATACACAAAGGTAAATATCAACAATTTAGACTAGTATCCCAATCTTTAGAATACTATAAAATAAATACTTGAAGCTGGAGTAAGGGTCTTGTCAAAATTATGTTCAAACACAAGAACACAAACTTCTAAGAGAGTTCTGTGTTTAATCGCTCAGTCAAACAAATTGATTCAAGACCATTGTGATTACCGTAAGGGTAAATACAAACCTAATGCCTAGTGCCAAGAAGGGGCAAAAACTGCCTCCTCTCATCAACATTTCCTTTAGAAAACTCAATGCCATACGTGCTTCACTCCCTCTTTAAGATGAAGTAAACTTTCTAAAAGCAGAAGTAGCCCCTAAGCAGGTTTGCATCCCAAGATGTCTTTTGTGGGCATGCAGCCCTGTCTTTGAAATATGAACATGGAAGAGGGTCCCTCTGTCTGGAGGACCTTAGCCCAGGGGCTTGTCTGCAAGATGCAACTTCCTCTTGTCGAAGAGACAGGAGTTTCATTTCTCCTTTAGACATGTATGTCATGGGTGGTATTGACCAGACTACACAAAAGGGTGGGATTCTGTCTGTCTTTGCCACCTCTTAGCAGACTGCCGGTGATGCACACCAAGTTCTGGCTTCATGCTCATTCAATAATACAACCGTTTCTTTATCTCTCACCTTTGTGAAGAGATTTTTCTGGGCCAGGAGGAGATTTGGTTGTTACTTCTGTTGTCAGGCCAAGGTGCAGGCTTGGGGATTTTTAAAACCTCCTTAAAGTGATTCCTATGGACAGCCATGCTGGGAAGCGCAGACTCACGTTGTCCCTAGAGGGAGATGCCTCTGCAGTGCTGAGTCTACTTTCTTTCCAGAAGTAAGTGCTGACTCTCAGACCTTTACCTCCAGTTCCTACCCCTTTTCTGAGCTCTAGTCCTGTATTTTCAACAACCAAATGGACATTTCCACCAACGTGCCCAGAGGATGCCTCCAACTCAACGCAGATAAACTGAGCTCATCTCCCTGCAAACACTGTGTTCCTCCGATAGTTCCTACCTTGCTTTTGGGAACCATGAATTAATCTATGTGCCCAAGCCAGAAACCTGAGGGTCATTTCTCAAAAATACATTAATACATTATAAATGCTTACTGAAATGAATTAAAATCATACAGAAATGAGGTAAAAAAAAAAAAAAGGTATTCCTCACCACTCTCTTTTATTCCCATTTTCCAGGAACCTCTGATAATTAGACTTTTGTGTATATTTCCTTCCAGACGTCCATCTTATGCAGGGAATGGAAAAACATGCAAGCAGACACATGCACACACACCGACACACACACATGCATATGCACAGACACATGCATTCTTTTAAATGGACCGTCGCTACACGACTTTGAACCCTTTATTGAATCCTCAATGCACAATCACTTAGTAACCAAATCCTGCCCTTTCTACAACCTCTGAGACCAAGAATAAATGTTGGTAAGTGAATTCCATTCAATGTACCTAAATTAACATTTTAAATTAATGATATCATGCTAAGTAAAAGAGCCAAACCCCAAAAAGCATATAGATTATAGTTCATTTATTTGATATTAAAGAACAAGAAAATCTAATCTATGGTGAGTGAAACAGGAGCCGTGGCTGTCGAGGGAGTTGGAGACTGATGTGGAGGAGAACGAGGGAGCTCTCTGGGGCGAGGGAAACGCGCCGACCTCGATGGGGCTCGATACGTGTCAAAACTCATTAAATTGTACACTCGAAGTCTGTGCATTTCACTGTTCATAAATTTAACCACAGTTTTCTAAAATGTGAAAATATAAACTGTGGTGCTGTTTCTGTAGGTCTGCATCTAGGTAGAAGAGAAAAAGGGCCAAGCAGAAGTGCCACAATCCTGAGGAAGAGCAGAGTGAAAGAGAGCATCCCAATCAGATATCCAGACTTGTAATAATTAAGTTATAATAATTCAGATAGTGTGGTATTTCCACTAGATAGACAACTAACTAAACGTATTAGTTTCCTGTGGTTGCCCTAACAAAGAACCACAGACTCAGTGACTGAAACAACAGAAATCCATTTTCTCACAGTACTGGAGGCTAGAAGTCCAAAATCGAGGTGTTGGCAGGGTCACGCTCCTTCCGAAACCTATAGAGGAGGGTTCTTCCTGCCTCTTCCTGCTTTTGGTAGCTGTCGGCAATCCTTGGAATTCCTTGGTTTGTGGATGCTTTACTCTAATCTCTGCCTCATGTTCATACAGACTTCTTCTCTCTGTGTGTCTCTTCTTATAAGGACACCAGTCATTGGATTTAGGGCCTACCTTACTCCAGTGTGACCTCATCTTAACTAATAAAATCTGCAAAGACCCTATTTCCAATAAAGCCACAATATGTGGTTCTGGGTGGGCATGAATTGTTGGGAGACTTTATTTAACCCAGTATGCCAACGGGACCAGATGGAGAGCCCAGAAACAGACCCAAGAATCCATGAAAACTTAATTGATGACAAAAAAAAATGCATTTGGGTGAAGAAAGAAAGAATGTTCAATAAATGGTAGCGGGACAACTGGTTATGTGGAAAGGGAGAGGGAGAGACAGACAGAAAGATGAGAGAAAGAGAGATAGAGAGAGAGAGAAAGAGAGAGACAGAGAGACAGAGAGACAGAGAGACAGAGAGAGAGAGACAGAGAGCGAGCTTGCCGTGTTCTCAGGACAAGAGCTTCTTTTCGATAATTGCATCATCAAACAGGCCAGTACCTTTATTTTAGTCAGGGTTCTTTGGTTGCAGTGAATAGAGTATCAACAAATATTTATGATCAGAAAGCCACTTGTATCAGTTAGAATCCAGCTTCCATAACAAACAACCCTCAGCGTGATTTTATATAGCAGATGTCTGTGTCTCGCTTAGATAATAATCTAACCTGAGCATCTGTGGGCAGCTTCCCATTTGTGCCTCCACCATCCCAAGCATTTTTCCCATGCACCTTTTGGGTGGTGCATGGGAAAAATGCTGATGGAGAAGACATATCTGTTTCCTAACTATGTCGTCCCAGCTGTGACATGTATAACTTCTGCTCATATCCTGCTTGAGATCATTTCTTATAGGGCCTGGGAGTAAGGGGGGCTAGGGAAGGTGCCCCTGGTTTAGCAGCTACTTCCAGCAACATGTCATACTGTGGAAAGGAGTGGGAATCCTGAGTGCGGGGTCACCATCTCCACCACAGCACTCAAAACAGCAGAGACCACAGCCAAGCTCCAAGGAAGTCCTGTGGCCAGTAGCAAGGGCCTCACCTCCAACACTGGGGTCCCGAGTCTCCACCTGCCTCCACTCCCATCCTCCCTTATCCACAAGTTTAACTGAAGGCCATAGAATAATTTTTAAACAAGCATGTATTTTATCTTACAGCAGACCTTTGACATTTGGGGAAATTTGTAGGAGATTCTGATGATGCATGGCAGGAAGTAACCCATAATGTGCAGTGTCATGAATTTGAATTCGGACCCTAAACATTAAGATAGATGAAAGGGAATATGATATTGGGAAGTAATCACTGTTGCAATTTTGAAATTCTTTCAAGAGGCTGTGTGGGCCTAGGAATTGAGCATCAGTACAAGAATTGGTCCACCTGGGCGTGTGTCATAATTATGAAAGCTTTAGACTCACGGCCTTCTGCCCCTTTCCCACCTCACTCCTAATGCCACCAGCATGAGGAGGACTTCAGTAATTCCTGTTTTGGGCTCTGCCTTTGAGAAGTAGCTGGGAAATCTCAGAGGAGACGCCCGTACAAGTTGGCCATGGATCTGGTGTTTTCTAGAGAGACCTTGGCGTCCTCAAACCTTGGGATCGCTCAGTTTATATCAGCATTGCTCAGCCTGTTTAGTCAAAACTTTGTGAATTCTTTTTTGTGGATAGGTGAGACTAATTTGCAAAGTTAGGGAGGGAGAAATGAGATTTTGCAAGGGAGCAGCAGCCGAGGTAACAGGATGTCCAAATAAGACATATAGCTCTGCGTGTTGTACATAATGAGTCCCACCTACTCTTGGAACAAATGTGTCATAAAAAGTTCAACCAGAGAAAGTGAGAAGCTTGCTTATTTTGCTTTTAAAGTTATCTACAAAGCATTCTAAATGTTTTCTCAGATTCCTTGGAGGGTTTTGCACAGGTATAAAGTTGTGGTGAAGAGCCTCAGGAACAAATAAGTTTGAAGCTAATTTCATGCATTTCCTGTTCCTTCGAGTAAAGAGTTAAGCAAATTATTCACAATGACCCAAAGGAATTGAATCAATAAAAAATAACTGTGCTTATATTCCCAGGATTTGTTTGGAGGCACTGCTTGGAGAAAGAATAATTAAATAAGCAGTCTGGAGTGGCAGAAGTTCCTGTGGGTGTTTATTTTTAGAGACTTGTTGACATTTCTCAACAACCACCTCCAGGCTGGGCGGTGCAAACCCTCATCATACGGATGGGGACTGCAGGCTCTCGGCTCTTCTCAAAAACAAGTGCAGAAAAGGGACTGGCTAGTGGCCTACTCTCTCTCAGGTCAGGTGCTATCCCTTGACTCATCCCCTTCCTGCCCATCAGTGCAGGGCCAGGTATTGACCTCCCCCCCAACTTTTAAAATTGTGGCAAAATGTACTTAACATAACATTTATCATCATAACCACGTTTAAACGTACATTTCTGTGGCATTAAGCACATTCACAATGTTGTGCCCCTATCACCGCCATCCTTCGGCAGAACTCTCTGACCTTACCTGTCTGAAACTCTGTCCCCATTAAACGACTCCCCATTCCCCTCCCCCAGCCTGGGGCACCCACAATTCTACTTTCTGTTTCGATGAATTTTACTACTCCAGGGACCTCATATGAATGGAATCACACAGTATTTGTCCTTTTGAGTCTGACTTATTTCTATTAACATAAGGTCCTCGAGGTCCGTCCACGCAGTAGTACAGAGATTTTAAATAGTTTTGTAGCCCACATAACCTTTCTACTGCTGGGAGATGCTCAAGATATAATTTTGGTTGATTCTATTTTCTCCTTTAAGCCTATCGGACACATTCTGGCTGGCTGGGTCAGCGTATGGTGAGAAGAAATCTCTGGGTGCAGAAGGAAATAGTGAGGGTCATACATCTCCAAGAGGCCCTGCAGGCAGCTGTCTGGTTTTAAATCTTGACGAAAGTCGAAAAGGAAAGTGTTCCCTCAGAGCATGCTGAAACAGAATACTTTTAACCTTTATTTGCCAAAGCCATTAAAAAGAAAAGCTTATCTTAAAAAGAGAATATCAGCATAAAACCTGTTGTATTTTCCTAAGAACAAGCCTGAGCCTGACAGCGAGTTACTCTCCTACAGGGCATATTTTTCTCAGAAAAGCTGTGGAGAAGAAATACTGATTGGGTCATAAGCTAGAGAGAGCTGTCAGAATTCAGGAAAAATAAAAGCCCCATACTACTGAAGTTTCCATCAAAAGTGATAGAAAGAAACTGCCTCCATGAGAGGTAAACATTAGCAGTAGGATTTATGCATTTGTTTGTTCTCAAAAAGGAATGTGGATGGCGAACTCCTGCACTCACTCATCTGGAGGAGAACCAGTGAGTTCAGCATGCTGGAAGAGCACCGTGCAGTTGGTCTGTGTGTCTCTGACCCCGGCTTTGCCTCCCGCCGTGTGACCCTGTTTATCTGAACTGTGAGGCCCAGAGACGCTGAGTAATCTGGTACCTATGACCTTCCCACAGACGAGAAAACAGGACGAAGAAGGTGGGTTTACATCTTTGCTGACACAGCAAACCCCCTGAACTGACAGGAGCAGGGGAACAAGGGTAGGGGCAAGAGCGCTTCCTATGGCGGGTCCGATCGGTTTTTATATATTTTCTTCCCTTTCAGTTCAGGTGTGCCAGGCCAGTGCAAGAAGCTTCCATTCTCCACAAAGAGGAAGTGCTCAGCCTGGACTGGCAGCTCCCAAATGACAACTGCTGGTCAGAGCTTAGGCAGCCCCATGCCCCGCTGTAATAACAGTAACAGCCACACTGCGCCAGGTGGTGCTGGGTATTGAATGGACAGTGCCTGACTTAGTGCTCATGCGGCCCCGTGAAGCAGGTGCTATGATTCTCATTTCAGGGAGGAGGAAGCTGAGGTGCCTGCGCTCAGGGTTACCTCCTCCACCTCCCAGACACACCCCCACAAGTCCGTGAAGTCTGTGTTAACCCCAGGTAGATGGTATCAGAACTGAGTGGAATTGTAGGGCAGGCACCCCCACACACTCACACCATGCGCACACAAAGAATTTTCCCAAGGCCATGCAGCCAATTTGTGGCAAGGCAGAACTCAAGGCTGGAAGCTGGCTGCAGGGCTCCGCCCTGGTCCCAAGGCCAGAGCAACTCCCTGGAACCCCATAGAAAGGCCAGAGACCCCAAGACTGTACTGCTCTGTTGTAGTGCAGAATCTAACTGGGAAAGGTTGGAGAAACCTATGTGAGAAACCATGCCGAGCCACGATGCGCAGTTGGAAGCGGCGATCACTAAAGTGGTGTAGGTCTCATGTGCTCTGACCCCCTACATGCTCACTCATTTTAGTCTGGGTCTAGCAAAACCCTGCAGATCGAAGATCTTAAGGCTGGCCTTACCTGGAGCCCGCAGTGCCCTCTCGTGGCCACAGTGAAGGCCATGGTTCTGTCACTCCCAGAACTAAGGTTTCTGGGGAGGCCCCACTGAGGGGCATGTAGGTGGTGATGGCCATGAGTCCTGTCCTTGAGCTGCCCCTGCACCTCCCCCAGATGAGAGCAGAGTGTAGGGCGGGCACAAGAGCCCCCCTCCTCATGAGCATGTGCCAAGACAAGACTCTGAACTGGACCCACGCCCAACCCCCCACCTCCACCTTACTCCTCACCCTCCCCCCACCCCATTTAAGGTGCTGTCAGGAAATTGTCCTCTGTGAGGCCAAAATGACTCCATCACACCAAGCCCTGGACCCAACGATCTCATGACAGCGGGCAACCTGACAGGCAGGACAGGCTACTACTCCAACATAGAGATGAAAAACTGAAATCGGGAAGTTTGCTAACCTGGGCAAAGTCACGAAGCTATAAACAGAGGCATTGGGTCTCAGAGGCAGCTCCAACCCGGGTCTCGGGACTCTAGAAAACATTAGTTTTTAATTTCTGGTTATGAAAGTATCTCAGTGCATTTAGCTTAGAATTCTAACAGTGACAAATATAAAGACTAGAAAGTACCTATAGATTTACCACCCATAGATAACCACTGTCTGCCTTTCTGTGTATTTTTTATATATTTTCTTCCCTTTCATGTATTTTACAAGTTTGAATCTATAATTTTGTATTAGATCTTACATTAAATAGTAAGACATTTTCCACCTCACAAAGTTATTTTTAAGTATGATTTTAGATGACTGCAAATATTTCACTGAATAAATATGCCCAAATTTATTTAACCAATCTCCATGGGTGGACAGACATTTATGTCGTTTATATCTCTGTTTTGAATAATATCACACTGAACAGATTTTTTTTGTCCTTTTGAAAAAAAGGAATATTTCCCTAATGTGATCCCTAAAACAGTAGAGTTACTGTGCTAAGAACCCATGCTTTCTAAAGGTTCTTGATATTGATTGCCAAATCGCTTTTTACAAAGAGAGGCACCAATTTGAGGCCCATCAGGAATGCCTGCCTCAGTACATTCTCAAAAGTAATGAGTGTTACTGTTTCCCTAAAAAAAAATTTAGGCAGCGGAGGTTTGCCAGTTTGATAGGCTGGTGTTGTATTACATTCATGCGTGTGCAGGCACTCTACCCTGATTCAGGTACTGTCTGCATGTGTGTTCTGTTGGGTGTCACTGTGACATCACGCCTGGTTCTCAGTTCTAGGAGATGAATCCACCCCAGGGAATGTCAGCAGAAAGGGAAGAGCCAGGCGGTGCTGGTTAGTCCAAAGCCTTGTGGGTGGAAGTATAAGGAGGCCTGTGAAACCGAGTTCTGCTCCTCCCACGGCCACTGGAGCAGTCTCTCTCTACATAACTGGGAACCAGAGAATGACTAACTGTGGCCCACACTGTGGGCCCTGGAAGCCTGCTGCCGCTGCCCTGGCTGTAGGGAGCCCTTAACATGTGAAGTCTGCGTTAACCCTAGGTAGATGGTATCAGAATTGATTGGAATCGTGGGACACCTAGCTGGTGTCTCAGAGAATTGGAAAATCGCTTGCTTGGAAAACTCATACATTTGGTGTCGAAATGTTTTGAGTATCAAAACAATTTTCTTGTAGGTCCCTGTTTCTTTTAGGGAAAATACGCCAACACTTTCACAGGTTTAGGGTAGATTCACTAATCTTCAGGCTGAACGTCCAGTAGATTCCTCACCCTGGAGTGCAATCTGCGGCAACACCCGGGGGCTGTGGACCTCAGCCAAGCCAGTCCTCTGTCATCAGAGAGATGAGTTGGCTGTGGGCTTTTGGGTAGTTACATCGTGCCTTATCAGAAATTCTTCCTGGGCAGAAGGAGAGGGGTCACGATGACTTCATTGCATGTAGCTCCCTTCACTAAGAAATGTTTCAGGACGGATGGTGTCTGGGCTTTCTCAAACCGGCCTCCAGGAGCAGTGCTCAGTACCCCTTGGGCTGAGACTCTCTGAGGGAGGACAGGACACAGGCTCACTCCCTTTGCTGGTCTTTGTGCTCTTCGCTGCAGATGAGGGAGCTCCTCCACTACGAGGATGCTCAGAACCTGCAGGCCCAGCCCTGGGCACAGCAATTGCTCTGACTGTCCTAGAGGGAGGTGGACGTCGAACTGCCATACACTGACCCCTGGCCTCCTGTGCCCCTCTTCTCCTGTGCAGTCTGTCCCAGGTATCTCCCAGGGCTGCCCTGCTCCAGCCTTGCTGGCACCTGTGTTCTGTCCATGCTTGGCCTGCCCTCGGGGACAGACTTGCCTAGTCTTTCCCGAGGCCTAGGAAGTGTCCTGGGAAGGCCTGCTTCTTTTTCCTAAGCATACCTGCAGGGATTATACTCCCATGCCTTGGGCCTTCCAGGTCAGAAGATCTAGGAGCTCCCCTCCCATCCTTTGCTGACTGACTGACTCTCCCCACACTGAGGCCTGGGGCTCAGCCACTCCCTCTGCTTGCTCCTTGCCCCACAGCTGACATGAAATTCCTACCTCCTTCATGCTGTCCCTCAAAGAGGCAATGAAGAGATCTGTGATGGCAACATATTTTATTTTCTTCTTGTGAAATTCTTTGCAGCTGAATAAAGTTAGTACAAGTTCAAAGAAGAAAACACAACAAAATAATATTTAGTAATTTTTTTTCTAATGAACCATTTTAGAGTTTGTATACAAAGGAGGACAAAACAAGGAACATTGAGCTGTGGGTTAATACATAATTTGATAATTAAAAGATCATAACTCATGGCAAAGGTGCCCTCATTAAAAAAAATAAAGAAGTGATGCTGAATTTATAAAATTCTAAACATTCCCCCATGGAAAGTCTAAAATACAAGCACACTCATGATTCTTCATAGATAGATGTTCCTTCCATGAGCCCCTCACCTCCTTTGCAGGGTGCATACCACCTGTGTGGCTCACAGATGCCTCTATAAACAGTAAAAGAAACTGTAAAAACCCAAAGCGAGGTGTAAGCTACACAGATATGCAAAATCAAGTATGTCAACTAAAAAGTTCATGTAAATATTTACTGTGGGTTTAATTTAAAATGCCTACCACCCTTCTGCAATAGTTATTTCAACCCAGGAGGCCTCATGGGTCTTTCTTTTGTTGAAATGTCAGTCATGTCTGCAGTGTAAACTCTTACTTCAAGAGCTATCCTGTGACTTTATGGTCTTCGTGTAACATGAATGCACACTGACCACTATTAAGTCCTCGTGAAGTCGCTCCAACATCAGCATGGAGGGCAGTGCAGTCTGCAACCTTATTGGTGAAACCAGAGCAAGGCCCCTCTGGCTGAGCAGGTGGCCTGCCGGCCATCCTGCAGACCCGCCCGGAGTCTGCCAGCCATGGAGAGGAACTCAGTGGACAACTTCTTTGAAGCTGCAGTCTGAAGGAGATCCTGTTAATTTTTTCCATTACTTAAAATAGTGCCTTTTCCATTACTTAAAATAATGTCAGTTCATTCTCCAATGGACTTTCTGATGTCTTTAAAAATAGCGACAAAACCCCACTACTTCTTATTTTAAAAATGGAAAACCCAGTAAATATAATATTTTTTATCTCCTCTGTCTGTCATCATGTTCTTTGCCCAACATTGCTTCAAATCCTTTGTGGAACAATGTATAAATAAATAAAGAAAATAAATAAGATGATTCCCCACCGGGTGTAGTAGCAGGAAGTTACCCTCCCAGCTCCAGTGAAGATACCCCTGGGTGTGAGCAGGTGTGGTCGATTAGACTGGGGAAAAGCCCCAGTGTCTGTGTACCTCTACTGGGACCCCTCCCTGAACACTTATCTCATGAGCCTCCAGGGTTTTGCAGCTCTGAGAAGCTGACCCCAAGTCTAGATACAGCTTTCATGAGCTCCCCTTCCCAGAAGTCAGGGTCCTCATACAGATGCCCAAACACTAGACATGGGGCAGTGCCATCCATGTAGGTAACTGTCACACCAACTTGTGCTGCTAACAACTAGCAAACCAGGCAGAGATTCTCATGGTTAAGCTGAGAACACTGCCTTTGCTTTACAGAGGAGCACCCTGAGGTGCCCTCTGAAGGGTGACTGAGGGAGACCCAGCGCCAAGGTCCAGGGCCAGCACGTTCTGGGAGCTCCCATGGGACTCTCAGACTCACCTGGCATTGCAGTTGAGGAGTTTCCAATCTGCTGGATTTGAAATTAATTGCCTTATTGGAGAGATGGGCAGCAAGGAATGAGCCCAGCCCCTGGACAAAGCACAGCTGGCATGCATGGACCTCATGCTTCTTGCTCAAACCTCAGTGCTACTGAGGACACCAGGCACATTTGTCACATTGGGCCAACCCATTCTGGGAGGCTACACCACAGTGGCCCAGGTCTCATGATGGAAAGGACAAAAACTGACAAACTCAGCTCTTACTAAGCACCCGATCAAAGCTTAAATCAGAAAACACCCTATTCTAAATGAACATTTAAATCATTAATGAAAGGAGATTACAGCACTTGTCAAGGAAGCTTCTCTAGGACAAATAGATACTGTCTAGAAAATCACTCAGTTGCCAAGGTAGAAAACATCAAGAAGTCCTCAAAAAACAGAAATCTATTTTCTGCAAGAGGATATCATTGAAAACAGAGTCCCTGGGCAGTGGGGAGAGTCACAAAATCAGTTTCTTCTGAAAACCCACAGCCCGGGCGTGTCCATGGGACACATTGAGCGCACACCCGTCAGGTTTTCAAAGACCACTTCATGGCTCCCCAAAATGCATGTGCTGTAACATTAAGATTTTTTAAATGTACACAAGATATGACTCCAATTGTGTCTGTGCTTTAGAAGAAATAGCTGAGGGAAAAGTTTGGAGAAAAAACAGTCCAAGGCAGTAACAAAAATGATCTTGAGGTAATGCTGTTATCGGTGATTTTTATTTTCTTCCTTATACTGCTATACATTGTTCACATATTCTAGACTGTTAAAGGCATTATGTTAGTGATGGAAAATAAATTAGAGTAATACAATGTCTCAGGCAGTAGTGACAAACACTCATGTGCTTTTCAACAGCAAGACTAGAGAGTGTTGAGTTCCTGTCATTGACCAGCAGTGCTGTCCACGTTCCCAACGGTGGGCCCAGGTGCTGGCCTTCCTAAGCAGGAAGAGGAGGAGTCAATGTCCTAACTCCATTTCCCTAACTGTCATCATGGCCAGGTGGGGGTAACGGACATAGGCCATCCCACTGGGAGTTGCTGCAACAAACTGAAACTCCTAGCCCTTCTTCCAGAATGTGTCAGGGCTACTGGGGTCAGGAGTCTGCATTGGTGTCATGGGCCCTGATTCAGGGTACTCTGTAGGTGACTCACCTGCTCATGTCATGTCGGCACTGGCTGTATCTGAGTGAGGTAGGGGCCACAGTCCAAGGCTGGCCACGTCTGTGCCTGCCAATGACCCCGCAAGGGGAGAAGTGCTCTCAGAGACTGAAGCCGTTCCAAGTGCCCCAAGAAGAGACAAGACAAACATGAAGTTCAGCACCAAACTTTCGTTACAGGGCTAAAACCACACTATTCTGTGAAAAGATAGGAGTGTGTGCTCCGCCACGCTCCCGGGAAGACAAATAAAATAAAGAATGAGTCCATAGGAGACAAATGCCGGGTGTGCCTGGTACATTCCTCATCCTCGCTGTTCAAATTTCCTGAGAACAAATCCCAAGTGCACTAAGAAAACAATGCAGAGCTCCACAGCATGTGCAGGCAAGAGTGTCCTTGGTTAGACAACTTTGATTCTCCCAGGGTCAGTTACTATAAGAGTGAAAGGAAATGACTGAACAGACCTCTCTGAATGCAGACGTTCAAAGCTATGTTCCTTTGGAGGTGGGAAAACAATCTACAACCTGAGTGAGGAGCAAATATTGAGGCATTAGATATGTCTGTGGCTCAGAAGCTGGGGTGCCTCACTTTGGAAGTTCAAACGTGTCGTTGGCCCTGATGATTTTTGGTCTAAAGGACAAATCAAAGGACCTCTGGTCACCAAAGCTTTGGGCTCTGTACTTTGCAAAGTGTGCCGACCTTCTTTGATGTTCCAGATCTAGAGGGCTTCTCCCTGCCCCGGGGAGATCTGACAGCCCTTCCTGGGCTGGGACTCGGGGTGTCTGGCAGCTCCCAGGCTTGGGCATGAGCACCGCAGAGCCTTGTGCTGGCTCCAGATAGGAAGACGACTGGCTCTTGGCCACCTCAGGAAGGTGTTCTTCCACCTCGTGTGGCGCTCCGGGTGCCCACTGGCTGCGCTTGGGGGCTGGTCTCTGGGACTTCCAACTTGCACCTGCAGTGGGCGCCACTGCTGCTGGGCTGCCTGTGGGCTGCACCAAGTCATGGGGTGTCATTCTGCCAACCTGGGCCTGTGCCAGGCGCCCTGGCCTCTCTGGGCAAGAAGGTACACGGTTCGCTTCAGTGTGGGCGCTGTGTCCTTGAGTGGGGTCCTCTACAGTCCTTACCCACTGTTCCAGTGGATGTCCTAGACCTTTCTCAGCATGTTGGCAGGGAGTCTCCACTTCAGCTGTCACCATGTCACTCCCTATTGTGTCATCCTTGGGCTGTATCTGAGCCTCTTCAGAGCCACACAATGAAGACTTCTGGCCAGAAGTAACTACTCCCTTCTGTCCAGGACCCTTCAGCCCCACAGGCCCCAAGGC
>NW_011889144.1:1307234-1317000 GCF_000151845.1 Pteropus vampyrus
CGTGTTCTTCTTGCTCACACAGGATGTTCTTGTCTACCGTGATCGCACTCTCAGACCTCGTCCAATCCTTGGCTGGTGCCGCCAGCAGTGTTGGGATGCTCATCTGGTTTTCCTCGTTGGGGGATGGCGCTAGCTGACTGCCAGGGGCAGAGCGGCTGTTTCCTCTCAGGCAATTTTCTGAAGCTGTGGAATAATGTGATGGGGTACCTTCATCATGGATTGGAATTTCCTCTGATTCTGACAACTGATGCTTCTCATAACTGAGCTCAGAAATGTCCTCGCCTGAAATATCCTTATGTTTTTTGAGCTGTTTTGAATTCCCAAAGCTGCTTTTGTTTTCCTGTTGTTTTGTGGGACTTTTCTGTGGTTTCAGGGCCAGAGCTGCCTCTGGGATGTCACCCCTTAGAGGTCTGAGATTTAGGCCGGCCTGTGAGCCCTGCTGAGAAGGAGTGCTGAGGTGCCCAGGAGTCCCCACAGGCTTGCTCACTCCTGTCGTGGCCACGTTGGCGCTTCTATTCTCAGTTGTAGTGGGAAATTGCACTTGTGCATTTTCAACCACACTCTCTCCTCCCAGAAGATGAGAACGTTGGTCTTCATGACCTGATGCCTTTTGCAGTGTGACAGTAGGGGCTGGCATTTCGTGGACAACTGGAAGTCTGACAGTTATCAGTGGAGTCTCCAAGGCCGACTGTGTGAGCCGGGTGGCCTGGGCTTCCGCCATGTTGAGCGGTGGGATACGTCCTGGTGCTTTTTGTTCTAGGAAATTCTTCTGGATGGCAAAAAGGGGGTCTTGCTCTGGGTCCGGAACCACTCTTTCCATTTCATCCTCCGAACTGCAAACCATCAGATCTACTTGAGGGGCCTCCTCTGCTCCCTCACTTGAGGGTCCAGTGCGCAGGCCTGCTCTCGCTCCCTTTGCTACATGGGTATCATCTGTGGTGCTCCCTGCTTGGGGGCTCTGCATCCGGTCACCTCCAAGTACACTGGTGTGCCCTAGGCTGGCTGGTCTGGGTGGGGATAATACGGGCTCAAGGCTAAGAAGGGCTTTTCCCTTTTGGGAGGCAGGAGAGGGGGATGGCTCAAGGACACACTCAGGTTTCACACCAAGGGACACTGTTTTCGGGCCGTCCCTGGGAGCTGTGGCCTGTGTTGTCAAGGATTGTGAGGGCCCCTCACCAAGCAATCCCTTTCCTGGTGTTTTGTTCCCACCAGGTGTCAGCTCCTCAACAATGGGGGGCCTGCCTGTTTCTTTTAGGGACATGCGCCCCAGATCTGAGTGTCTGATTTTGGCACAGTGAGACAGCCAGCTCCTGGGGCCACAGACGACTGTGGCAATGCTTAAGGCAGGCATGGGCTCCGCTGAGCAGGCCAGAAAGCGGACAGGGGGCATCTTGATGCAGGTGCTGGCCATGGTGGCCGTGCAGAACACATGGATCTCGGGCCGGTGCATTTTCTTCCTCTGCAGGTTCTTTTTCTTTCGCTCCTCCGTGCGGAGCAGTAACACGCTGGCCTCTGAGCAAAGACAACCGCTCTGCTCAAACTTCTCCCGCAACTTGGACAGCACTGAGCTCCCCTTGCCTGCAATCTTTGGTAGGAGGCCTCTGGAGGCTTTGGGCCTCTCCAAAGAAGGCTTCTCACGCAGCTTCTTCTCCTCTGCCTCCTTCTCCTCTGCGGCCAAGAACTTCTTCAGAATGTTTTTCACAGTGTTTTTACCAGCAGGGAGGCCCCACCGGGGTTTATCACTACAGAGGGGCTCCCGGCCCCGCACCAAGCTGTCAGCCCCCTCCTTGGTCTTCTCCAGGAGTTTGTTGATGGTGGCAGTCACCAAGCTCCTGCCTGGGCCTTGCTTGTCCTTGAAGATCAGCCTTCCTACTTCCCGGGTCTTTTTGAGATAAGGCTCACGGCCGGTACCCATGAACTTGGCCTGCAGCAGCTGAAAGCGTGTGGGCCTTCGGTTGGCATCTTGAAGCTCAGCCTTCTGGCTTGCCTGACTGTCTCTGCCCTCTGCCCTCTTGGTGGGAGGTGGCCCCTGGGGCCCATCTTCATGGTCGGTGACGTAGAGTAGCAGGCTGCCGAGGATGGCACGAACAGCTGGATCACAGGTCACCCTACTGACTTTCTTTTTCAGGGCTTGAGCATCAACAGGCATCTTACTGCTACAAATCTTGTCACTCTTGGGGCTGTAGGGAAAAAAATAATTGTCATAGATATTATCACCATTTTCTCCAAGGTGATTCCATAGAAAATTTCTTATAGAACAACTCCATTTTAAATACTCAAGAAGTCAGGAGGAAAAACAGAAGCTGGGAGCCAAGAGACTTGGATTCTAGTGCATCTCCACCAATCACTTGGAGATGTCGGGGATGCCCATCACCTCTCTGGGTCACTACTCTCTTTTCTGTTAAACAGCAATTATTTCTCACCTAATATTCTCCTGAGGGCTTTCAAAAGTTGATGTTAAATAGTTTTGTGAAAGCAGTTTGGAAATCTGCTTTGCATGTATAAGATATTTAATTTTTTTATAATAGACATATACTTGTATAAGTGGAGGAAAAGTAAGCAAGAAGAATTTATATTCTGGGCAGATCTGTTTATATCTCTAACTTTAAGTATGAGAAATGAAGTTACATCATAATTATATCCTGACTCAGTCCCAAACCAAACCTCTGGGAACAATTAGTAAGACTGCCAACTTTGGGTGGGTACGAGGGGACTCAGCTTTGGAGTGGGGGTCCTTGGGGCAGGAACACCTGGGTGGTGGGCAGTGGACCCTGGAGCAGAAGAGAGTGGGCTTTGCTATAGAGTGGAGGGGAAGAGAGCTGGGGCACCACTGGCACCTGCCTTCCTGAACCCTTTTGAAAAAGCTCCAGAGGAACCCCGAGGCAGAAGGAGGCCTGAGCCCTTGCCGACGCAGCTCTATTCCCGTGAGACGCTTATCAGCAAGGCCTTCATGATTCCTTCACCCTAGTGACCTCGCAGGTCTCTTAAGGGTGAGGCCTCTGATATCTGATGAGGTTTCTCCGCCCAGCTTCTTGGCCGAGCAGTTCTTTTCCTGAGCGGCCTGGCACCAAGGGGTGCGCATCTGCCGGCTACACTGTTCTCCCTGGTTGGGCAAACCTCTCCAGATGGAGATTTTGTCGAGATGCACCCAGAATTATAGCCTAGCCTTTACGTATTCTAGGTATTTATTCCAAGGAGATGATCAGGAAGTAAAGCAAAGATAGTGTAATGCATGGAAAGTCTTCACAGTGCTCTTTATGATGTTAAAAAATTGGAAACATCTTAAATGTCTAACACTAGGCTGGTTAATAACAGCAAATCCATATTTATGGGAAAATAATCTGGTACAGGGAAAAATGCGTGATGTAAGGTTAGAAGCACAAGCTGCAGAGCTGTATGTGGACTTTGTTTTTAAGAGGATGTGTAGACACACGCAGTTGGAAAATGGGTTGGAAGGAAACATATCAATATTTTTTTCTTTTTGTACTTTTATGCATTTTTTCAGAAAAGAGAGTTCTATTTTTAGAATCCACACACAAATATCCTTTTAAAAAGCTGTTTTTTGTGCACTAGAGTGATGTGGGGGCACCAGCAGCTCACCCCCTCGATGCCTCATCCCTACAGGACGTGGCTGATTCACCACATGGCAATCTGACCTTACCCCTTGGGTGAGCCCATGCAGTCACCCCGTGCCTGGGAATGGATCCCAGTATGGAGAATTTTGAGAGACTAGAAAACATAACCTCGGATTTCTACCTCTTCAGCTTCCCCGAGAACCCTAAATTCACCTTGATGTAGTGAATTCATGCAAAAAGTGGCTACTTTAGTTACTCCCAGACACTAGGAGACTTTAGAACACTGAGAGTACTTGTTAAAACTCAGCAAAATTCTGGCCCCACCAGAGTTTCTGATACAGTCTGTCTGCGAGGGGCCAAAAACTTGCATCTCCAATAAGTTCCCTGAGAGGTTGATGCTGCTGGCCCAGGGACTACACTTTGAGAACCACGGGGATAGATTGAGATCTTTCCCAACCTTAGACAACTGTGGATTTGGAGAACCAGTGTGGTACATTAGTCTTCTAAAATAAAACCAAAACCTGAGTCCATTCATAAGCCACGATGTGGTATAAGCCAGCATGGCCTCGGAATAAAAGCTGCATAAAAATCTCAAGGCCCAAGGGTGCCCTCCAGCACCAAGAACTCTGAGAGTCTTGCCTGTTTACTGAGAACCAGCAGGAAGGTCAAGAGCACCCTGGAGGGTGCCAGGTTGTGTTCTCACAGCTGATAAGCCCACTCGGGCCACCCACATGCTCTGGACCAGAGTCAGGGGTCAGGGGAAACAAAGGAGAAGGCCGATTTTGGTGTGACTGGGTCAGCCTTTGGTGCGTCATGCAGTACTTGGGGATGGTGATCTCACACCACACCCATCTGTGGCGCCTTCATCATCGTCAAACCTCCTACTGTCCCTGACCCATCAAGTGGTCCACAGAATGTCCTCTCTCTCTTATGATCAGGTTTCCATGTCAGGTCACCAGAGACCTCCTTGTCCTTGAGAAGGCAAGTTGTCAGCAGCCAACACCGGGGACCCAGTGGTCCATGCCAAAGCATTTCAGGGGCTTTCTCCGAAGCCCTCGACATTTCTCTCTTAAACTTTCAAAAGCAGCCTGAAAGACACTTCTCCCAGGACCCCATAGGGATGGTGAGGAAGTGGTGGCCAGTCCCTGTTGCTGAGTGCTGGGGTGTTGGGGGAGAGCCATGATCAGTGCCGGTGCTTCATCATCTGAGAGTTGTCACATTTTACAGCTCTGAAATAAGATGAGCGTTGTGATCAGCAGCATCTTAGCCTGGAAAGTAGCTTGATTGGCTGAGACATTTTTTATTTCCCAGAAGCACGTAAGACAGTGGGCATCTCTGAGTTGACTCAGTGGAACTTACCATGGTGCTCCATCATTCATTTCCCTGAGTGCTTTTCTAGTGCTTACCGGTGACCTCTGCTAAGCCGAACACTAGCTTATTTTACCTTGTTATCTCTTAAGGGTTGTTGTATTGTGACCCCTTCCACGTGTGAGAAATCCAATCGTGAAGACATTCAGAGGCTTGGAGATCAGAGGGCTGACTAAGTCCAGAACCAAGACGTCGTTGGTGTCCGGCTTCATGGAGCATCATGGGCAATGCCCTTGGGAACTGCCCACATCTCAGTGACTGGCACATCACATTGTAGCTGAATTTATCTCCTCTCGCTCTCGAATCTCAACTCCTGTTTTCTCTGCTTTGGCAGATGTCACTTCCCAATCCTGGAAACATGGGAGTCATCGTTGGCCATCACACCCCACAGCCACTCGTGGCAGAGTTCTGCAATCTTAGGCCCTGAGGATGGGAGGAATCCGTTTTTGCAGCATTGATGCCACCCTTGCTGATGACACTAACAAACCCCTCTCTGCTTGCTTTGGCTCTTCTCTCGCTGGGCTACTCTCCTGCATCACACCAGTGAAAGCTGCATCCAGACAGTGGTTTCCCACTGTTTTTAGAATTGAGTGCGAACTCCTGCCAGTGAGGCCCACAGGAGCCCAGCCTCAATTTGTGTCAACTCCTTCTCATTTATCGTGCCTCAGCCCAGCCAGCCTGCCCTCGCTCTTTCCATGTGCTCTTCTTTCCTTCTGCAATGAGGAATGGGGACCTCCCTTCATCCTCTTTCCTTAGTGAGGTCTCGCATGAATGCCGCCGCTGAAAAGGTTCCTTCTTGACCCCTCTTGGAGTAAGTCTTCCTGCCCTCGGAACTTTTCTTCTGTGGCACTCATCACAGTCATACTGAATTCTTGGTCAAATTACTTAAATATCCATCTCTGCTATATCACGTGAGGGTCTTCACACAGGATGGAAACACATAGTTCAGTGCCTGGCACATGGTAGATTCTCAGTAAGTGTTTCTTGACTAAATTAATACACCTGTAACTAAGCAACGTGTCGATGGCCTCCTGCATCATCATTTACTTTTATCAATGGGCTTCTTACACTGATTGTTACACACAAAGATCTCAGCTAAATGGGGAGGGGTTACACAACAGCCGTGACAAATGAATTCGACACCGGAGTCTGCCATCCTCATGCCACTTGGGAGCCTTTGGGGTCTAGGAAGAGCCTGAAAGCAGCCTCACCTGATCCCAGGTAGAGACAAGGGAGTTTCTGGACCTGCCTAGTCACATTGCTGGCTACCAAGCTCAGAGTCATTTGCTCACTTGGTCATTTCAATCATCTTTATGACTTCTCAGGTTGAGTCATTCAGATGACTGAAATAGCTACACTGACAATGTGCTTTGAGGACATTCTGATGTCTGAAAAAAGGCCATGAGGATCAGCCACGTATGAGTATGAGCTCATCCGCCACTTCACGTACCTTGCCAACAGGCTCCTGAGCCCCACAGTTTAAATAGAAAGATGAAAAATTTTGTTGGCATCAAATTCCCATCAACCCCCTGTCTTGTTAGGAGGCAAATTTGGAAGAATTGGAGAGTACATGAAGCTCGATGTCCATTTTCCTCCATTACTCTGTCATCAGTCTGTGGGTAACTGGACACCACCTTCCACACGCTCCAAGCCATGGTTTTGATGCTGAAGATCTGTCTGTTCTGGGAAGCTCAGTGGCGTGCTTTCATGATGAGAGTGACACAAAAGGGGCCATGTACTTGGTTTGGCTTGTCATATGTCCTTCTTATGTTACATTAACAGGGATAAGACTTATCCTTCATCTGGTTTGCCTTTTCCAGCCAGCTCAGTGTTCCACATCACATGTAAGTTTGTCAGCCAATTATAGAGTTGATTGTGTTATCAAGATATTGTTCAGCATCCCACTAATAAACACTGAAAACTCAGTGTTACAGAATTGCTCCGAGCTGCCTAGGAGAGCCCAGGTATACCTTACAAGCAACTTTTATCTACCAGCCTCTGGGTGGAGTTTCGAAACATTCCAAAATGCTTTCATAATCACCTAAGAAATGTTTTCACTCCCAGAGAAGGTCAGGATGCTTTTCTAAGATTTATAGGCCAAAGAATAGGGTATTAGCTAGGACCATAAAGTTCTTTTTCAGGTCAGCCTTGCCTTTCCAAGGTGGCCTTGCCCATGAGCCAGTGGCAGTATGAAGTGTATGAGATTCAGAACAATAGACTGGGACTGTGATAAGAGAACAAACATGGCACAACTTCTTTTGATAAGTCATTTGTGTTTATCAACCATTATGAACTGAACATTTCTCCTCTAACTCAGTCTGCCTTTCTCCTATCTCTGCTCCCCTGCTGATCTCTCTGGGCCAACCCTGCCCTAGGATAGACACCGAATTGTTTGCAGGACAGTCGTGCAGTGTATGCTCTTAAGGTCCATGTCATAACAATAATCCTCTGAGTCACATCCACTATTGCCAGTAAGCTGGGCTCATGCCCTCCTTTCAGGGACACCCTAACCACCTGCTCTGGCCCTCTGACTCCACCTTATACTGTGCTCCAGCTGCAATGGCCATGGAATGTTCCCAGCTGATTCCTACCCTAGAGCCTTCGCTCAAGCTACTCTCTCTGCTTAGTTCAGTTTGCTCTCAGGGCTTCATCTGTCCTCTCCTGAGATCATTCCCTGAAAACACAACTCATAGTGCTCTCCGTACACCACCTGGGATAACTGTCGCTGTAGCATTTATCACTCTCTGAGATTCTAGTGCAGTTTCAGACACATCATGTATGTTTTGCTGGCTTCCCCTTTAGGCTCCACACGGGCAGAAAACTCATCTCGTTCTCCACTTTTCCCCAGGGCTGAGAGCAAGGTCTGGCCAGGGCAGGCACTCAGCAAATGCTCATGGAAGGGCCTTGTTTGGAGGCTTCAGTTCTCACTGCAGGTCGCTGCCAGGTGTGATGGAATGCGGGTCTGTGTGCCTTAAGCTTCAGGTAGTGCCACTCTCTGCTGCACACAGGTACTGCCCACCCACTCGGGACCGTCCTCCAGGCTCTCTCCCCTGCCTTACTCCATTTCCCTGGAGCTCTGCCCTCTCAGACTTCTGTTGTGTGGCTTTGCTATGTCTTTTCCTAGATCCATGCTTTGCCCACGCTGAGCTTTCTGACCTGGAACAGCTGCATCCCTGACGAGCTCCTGTGTATCCTTCATGACCTAGTTCAGATGTCCTTGCTTCAGGAGCCTTTCCCAGTGGCCCAACTGTGCCCCACTCCCATCCCCCATAGCTACTGGTCCCACAGAGACATCTCAGTGTCCCCCACAGGGGTGACAGTATGGAACTCTGCACCCCTGAAGTCACTAGATCAGTGTGTGAGGGCGGGGGGAGGGCAAATTCTCCCAGTGGACTCTGCAGTCCCTTTGTTGGACACTTACGTCACTCACCAGGGACCAGACAGCAGCCTGGGGTGGATGGCTACTATAGTAGCTCATGTGGCTCCTATAGCAGTGAACTTGTAAGGCCAGCTCTGATGTTGGCTATTAATCATAATTGATAAGCATCATTTTAACAGCAACTATTTTTCTAGTAAAGCACAATAACAAACGTCTATTGACTATTCTATATATGTATATATAGTGACTAAGTAGCTAACAGTTGAAACTGTGCCAATGAATCAAAGTCAGAGACTATGAACCTCCAAGTTTTACTGGAAATAAATCTGGCTAAAGCATGGCAGCAGCATGTGTGCTGGGATACCCCACTACAGTCATGCAACTTAACATCACAGGAATAGCCCTGGCTATGGTGCATAAGGGGCGTCTGTCCAGCCCAGGCCGAGAGAGGCCTCCTGAGTGTTGAGTGCTGTTCCAGGCCCTGAGATTTAATAAGTAAGCAGAACACTCTTGAGACACTTTTCTCACATCTAATTTACAGCTACTGCGGGGTGTGTGTGGTATGTGTACACCTCTGTGTCTGTGTGTGTATTAGTGTGTATTTGTGTACCTCTCTGTGTCTGTGTGTTGGCGTGTATGCCTCTCTGTGTATGTCTGTGTGTCTGTGTGTACCTCTCTCTGTGTGTCTGTATGTGTGTCTCTGTGTGTGTATGTGTAGTGATAGAGAAAATGATAAGGCAAACGTGGCCCAGTATTAATAGTTGGGGAAGCTGGCTGAAGGGGACATGGGGTTTCTTTGAGCAAAGCCATGAGGTGACAAGTGCATTCCAGGACCCCGAAAGCGCTGGATCAGCAGCGACATTTGGGACCCGGTGGTGCACTAATGCTTATAGGCCTAGTGGAAGGCAGAGAACTCAAGCACTCTAGGTCTTCTCTGGCATCTGGGACTACACCAGACTGTCTAACCAGCTGGGCTATGGTCCCAAGAGGCCTCGTGTTCACCGAGTCACCCTCCTCATGTTGTGTCTCCATGGTGGTGGGGAGGGGGTGGGGAAGATGAGGCAGAGCTGCCGCTCTTAGGCCACGTGATGGTGGCAGCATTTTTACTGCAGCTTGGGCACTGTCAAAGTGCCTGCTGCACCCATGAAGTGACGGCCAGGCATTCAGTGCTGGAACTGCGGTTCTTTCTGTTGCACGTATTTTAAGCTCCCATTCTCTGGCTAGTCTCTGTTCAGGGACCGGAAACCACCAGGAGGCTCAGGCTGCCATTTTCCCTCCTGTGTTGATTTTTAACCTGTAATATCCTGATGGTGCTTACCCTTTACTTCCGCTTATTAACTGGAAATAAGTCAACATGTGAGGAATTTTAACTCAAGTAGTCACAGTGCCTGCACTATTACTCAAAAATTATTCCCACTTAGCGGAGCTTTGGTATGAATTTCAA
>NW_011889144.1:1317050-1361955 GCF_000151845.1 Pteropus vampyrus
TGTGGCTTTGCTATGTCTTTTCCTAGATCCATGCTTTGCCCACGCTGAGCTTTCTGACCTGGAACAGCTGCATCCCTGACGAGCTCCTGTGTATCCTTCATGACCTAGTTCAGATGTCCTTGCTTCAGGAGCCTTTCCCAGTGGCCCAACTGTGCCCCACTCCCATCCCCCATAGCTACTGGTCCCACAGAGACATCTCAGTGTCCCCCACAGGGGTGACAGTATGGAACTCTGCACCCCTGAAGTCACTAGATCAGTGTGTGAGGGCGGGGGGAGGGCAAATTCTCCCAGTGGACTCTGCAGTCCCTTTGTTGGACACTTACGTCACTCACCAGGGACCAGACAGCAGCCTGGGGTGGATGGCTACTATAGTAGCTCATGTGGCTCCTATAGCAGTGAACTTGTAAGGCCAGCTCTGATGTTGGCTATTAATCATAATTGATAAGCATCATTTTAACAGCAACTATTTTTCTAGTAAAGCACAATAACAAACGTCTATTGACTATTCTATATATGTATATATAGTGACTAAGTAGCTAACAGTTGAAACTGTGCCAATGAATCAAAGTCAGAGACTATGAACCTCCAAGTTTTACTGGAAATAAATCTGGCTAAAGCATGGCAGCAGCATGTGTGCTGGGATACCCCACTACAGTCATGCAACTTAACATCACAGGAATAGCCCTGGCTATGGTGCATAAGGGGCGTCTGTCCAGCCCAGGCCGAGAGAGGCCTCCTGAGTGTTGAGTGCTGTTCCAGGCCCTGAGATTTAATAAGTAAGCAGAACACTCTTGAGACACTTTTCTCACATCTAATTTACAGCTACTGCGGGGTGTGTGTGGTATGTGTACACCTCTGTGTCTGTGTGTGTATTAGTGTGTATTTGTGTACCTCTCTGTGTCTGTGTGTTGGCGTGTATGCCTCTCTGTGTATGTCTGTGTGTCTGTGTGTACCTCTCTCTGTGTGTCTGTATGTGTGTCTCTGTGTGTGTATGTGTAGTGATAGAGAAAATGATAAGGCAAACGTGGCCCAGTATTAATAGTTGGGGAAGCTGGCTGAAGGGGACATGGGGTTTCTTTGAGCAAAGCCATGAGGTGACAAGTGCATTCCAGGACCCCGAAAGCGCTGGATCAGCAGCGACATTTGGGACCCGGTGGTGCACTAATGCTTATAGGCCTAGTGGAAGGCAGAGAACTCAAGCACTCTAGGTCTTCTCTGGCATCTGGGACTACACCAGACTGTCTAACCAGCTGGGCTATGGTCCCAAGAGGCCTCGTGTTCACCGAGTCACCCTCCTCATGTTGTGTCTCCATGGTGGTGGGGAGGGGGTGGGGAAGATGAGGCAGAGCTGCCGCTCTTAGGCCACGTGATGGTGGCAGCATTTTTACTGCAGCTTGGGCACTGTCAAAGTGCCTGCTGCACCCATGAAGTGACGGCCAGGCATTCAGTGCTGGAACTGCGGTTCTTTCTGTTGCACGTATTTTAAGCTCTCATTCTCTGGCTAGTCTCTGTTCAGGGACCGGAAACCACCAGGAGGCTCAGGCTGCCATTTTCCCTCCTGTGTTGATTTTTAACCTGTAATATCCTGATGGTGCTTACCCTTTACTTCCGCTTATTAAGTGGAAATAAGTCAACATGTGAGGAATTTTAACTCAAGTAGTCACAGTGCCTGCACTATTACTCAAAAATTATTCCCACTTAGCGGAGCTTTGGTATGAATTTCAAGGATGAAGTTTTTAAAACCCAGACATTTAGATAGAACATTAATTTGAATATTTCTAGCTCCATCAGTTAACATCTGATCAATTTTTCCAGTTCTTTCTGCTTGGGTGCTGGGGTTTCGGAATTCACTGAGGAGGTCTTCCTTGGGGACTCAGGGCTGTGGTCAAGTCTCAGCCCTGAATTAGGATGAATTAGCATGGCCAATGACAGGGAGGTTAAGAGGCAGGAATTGGTTGGGTTTAAATTTCCACTCTCCATTTACTAATGGCTCCAACCCTCTGAATCTCAGTTTCTTCCTCTACAGAACAGGAGTAGTAACAGTCTCCACCTCTGTACCTCCTACTAGGAAAATTTAGATTTAGGGAAAACACATTTAGTAATGGTGGATGTCATCAGAGAGCTGGACTCTGAGGCAGCTCTGCATTGTATCATGGTCGTTGGACCCTCTGAGTGACTTTTCTAATCTTTTCAAGTGATTGAGCCCTGCGTGGGTGACCTCCAGCTGTTGGAGAGGAATGACGATATTTGCCAAACCCACCTCATACCTGGCTTCCTGATATGAAAACATTGGGAAAAAAAATTGAAATCTAAATGCAAAATCTCTTAACCAAAGAGTCTGGGGACATGAATTCATCAAAATCGGCCTAAAGTCTGAAAACTTCTGAGCAGTGCAGGGACCTGCTCCAATAGTGGAACCGGGGGCGGGAGCTGTGTGCCTGTTCCTGGGGATGCAGACGGCTGCCAGAGTGCAAACCCTTCCTGACGGCCATGATGCTCTCTAGCCACGGTCAGTGCTATTTGTCCTGAGTCCTAGCTTCAGTCCTCATATCCCCACTTCCGGTACCAGCAATGGGACCATGAAGAGAGGGGCGTGGCCTCTAGGTGTAGGAGGAAAACAGTACAGTAGGTCACATCTCAGAACCCTGCCTTGGAGTTGTCCTTACCTGGGAGTAAGAGGTAATAATACCCTCACACTTGCATCTGCTGTCTTACAGGGGCTGTGAATTCACATGGGTGTTTACTGTTAGTGTTCTTGGATGTAACATCCTATTGATTGTAAGATGCACTGTTACTTTACAGATCTCAGAGAAAGAAAATGAAAAAAACACTGCCAATTAAATTATTAGACATAATAAAATAGACAATACATCTCAATTTTAGCAATATTAAATGCAAAAAAATCCATTCTAGAATAAAAAAAAAAATCACTGTGCTATTAAGTTTAATTTCTTTTCCGAGGACATAAGGAAGCAACATTTTGAAGTAAATGTAGAGAAGTGTTTAAAAATGCCACTTAAACATGAAAACAACTTAAAACTGCATCATAGGGGTCCAGTTATATAAATTATGGCACATGTGTAAATAGAATATCAAGCAACAGTTTAAAAGACTGAGGTAGATATATGTATGATGATATTAAAAAATATTTTAAAACTCGGTTAAGTGAAAAATACCAAAAAGAAACCATTACGAATACTGTAATTCTTATTTGTGAAAGGAAATCATGTATGTGTATGTGTGTGTACAATACACAAATGCAACTATGCAACACAACCACCCCTGACTGTTTGTGTAGAGGAAATTTCTGGGAGGAGACATAAGGAATCATGACCCCTGGCTTTCTCTGGGGCCTGGTCATGTGAATCTGGCTGAGGGTTTGGAATAATCTTGCTCTCCACATGCAACATTTATGGCATTTGAATTTCTGAAACTCTGTGCATGTTAATACTTTTATAATAAAAATTAAATCGGCAAGCATTAAGTTTTTAAAAATTTGAGCAGGTGCAGTATTCACCTCATTATTTTTGATGGCTTTGTTTATCTTTTCAACTCTTGCATTTTCCTATAACAGGAAAATGAAATGAAGAAACAGTTTCACTCATTTTATGATGTATATGAATTTTTGTTTATGTGTTTTAATTTATAATAAATCTATAAATAGACTTACTCCCTAATTCATAAGGATGGATTGAATTCTCCTAAATCATCTATAAAATGGAGACCAAGTAGCCTCCTTCTAATCCAATTGCACCCTACTCATTTGAGGCCTGCTTCTCTTCTGCACGACAGAGTCAAAAGGGCCGCTTTTAGGGTAAGTTGGTGAAACAGGATGTTACTTCAAAACAGTAAGCTGTTGTGTTATGTACATCTAGGAAAAGTGTCAACTTACCTTAACTGGGTTTCTTTTCCTGGAAGGTAATTCTCAGTTAATTTCTCCATACCCGCTAACTCTGGTTTGGACCATGGATTGTGAAGGCTAGTGACGTGAGAGCCCTTCGCCCACTCTATCTTTCTGCCTCTTCTGATGGAAAAGCATCAGTAGCAGCAAATGTTAGTTTAGTTATTCATAAACCTGATGTGAAAAATGCTTTGGTGCAATCTGCTTAATATATATTGGCTCACAGTTTCCTCAGTACAGATGGAAGCCTCCACACTTTCCTAAGAAACGAAAAGTGATGTATTCTACTGAAAATATACTCCGCCCTTTTCCCACAGCCCAGGATACCCTGGGGACAACCGAGAAAGGGAGTAAGAGTGCCTGGGAGGGGCCTGGTGGTCCCAGAAAGCCTCAGTGCCTGAGTTTCTGTGCGCGAGCACCCCCAAGGACTGGCATCTGAGGACCGTGCTGCTGTGCTCAGAGGCAAGCCTTCAGTAAAAAGAATACTGCCACCAACAAGATGGGCCCCAGCCAAGCCGCCACAGCGCCATGTTAAACATCAGTCACCAACTGCTGTTTTATTCACACCAGATGCTACTTCAAAAAAATTGTGTCCAATGTTATTTTTAACAAGAGCAAGAATCTCACAGAGAGAAACCCTGGCCACAGGGAACAGCTCCCGTTTCCTTATCAGTGAACCCGGGTGGAGCAGGCTACAGGCCCTCTCCACAATGTGGACCTGACCCACACAAGTGTGACAGCTGCAGACCACAGAGAAGAAAGATGCGGGTGCTGGCATGAGAACCCTTTATTTCTTGGTTTCCTCGTTAGTTGTTCCAAAAGAGGTTGGTTTTAAAGATCTAGTGTGATTAAAAAAGTAGGCTGGCAGGTTAAATGCAGTGCTTTTGGCTGCATCCCGAAGGCACCAATACTGACTGTTCTTCTGGCGTGGACATCAGCAGTGAGAATGCAAGGGCAGCACGTGCCCATGAGGGATGGGCACGGCGTGGGCTGGGGACAGTGGCTTTGCAGTAGCTGAAATGCTTGTCTAAGAGCTAGAAACAGACAGTGATGGAAGGTTCTGCAGATGGAGGAGACCCTCCTGAGCAGAGCCACCGCGGTTAGTTGTCGGAGTGAGTGAGCGAATAGCATTAGTTCTGCAACAGAATAAAATACACCGGTTGTCCAAGAGACTCTTTGTGATCACTGCATGTGGAAGTTTGAGGGTAGCAAATCCAATGTGACCTCAGTAATGCACTGGGTTTGGGTTAGGATAAGAGAACTATTCTCGTAGGACAAACAGTGCATTTTATAAGCAATTAAGATTCTGAAATTGAGAGGGAAAGAGTTAAAATGTAATCATGGACAATTAGGCATGGATTCCCAGTGAACCGAGAGTCAGGTAAGTCTCACTGTAGACTTCCTTGGGGCACTTGGAGCTGGAATGGGCTCCCTAGAAAGGGACAATGGCAGAAGGGCTTTACTTCTCCTCTGTGGACAGGCGGTGAAGAACTTCACCCAGGTGCACCAGCTCCTCCTTATGCTCCAGGTCCTGGTACAGGCCTTTGGGAACAGCGTCCAGGCCGTGGAGCAATCCAAACAGGCAGCCTGCAATGGTTCCTGTGGCCCCGCTCTCACCTGGAACAGAAACATGGTCCTCAGGTCTCAAAGGCAGAGCAGGAAGGGGTGAATCACCATGAACTTGACATTAGCCAGGGCCTCCAGACACCCCCTGCCAAGGCCCCATTTTAGACACTCTTCCAGGTTGATCTTTCTACAGAAGGCAGCACCAGAGCTTTCTCAGCGTCTCCGCCCTCCCTCGTGCCAAACCCCAGTTTCGCTCTGGGTGGCACCCCACAGGCCCTGGGCAGCTTTTGCTGTCCCCAATAAAGGGGCCAGCTTTCCTCTCCCTCCCTCCCCAAACCGTGACAACTCAGGATAGTGTGCAGATGCCTTTGCTGTCCTAAGGGGAGAGCTGTCCAGAGAATCCTCCCCTCCAGGCTCTCCAGGGAGGCCAAAGTCCACGCTGAGCTCCCTCACAAGCTGTTTGTTGCTCCCGAAGACCCCCATCCGCCCTCCCTCTTGCTCTCAGTTACGGGCGCTGGGCTATTTGGATCACTTCGTCCCTCTACAGGCTCCCTTCTCCCCGCTCACGGCCACCTTGCTGCCCTTGGCTCCTGTCATCCTTTCCTGGGCATCTCCTTCCCCACTGGGAGCCTCCATGCTTTTAAAGAAGCCCCCCTACTGGCCCCCAGGAAGTGCAAGCATCTCTACCATCTCGGCACAAGGAACAGCACTCGTTCTGATAATAGTTATCTAATATTGATGGAAGCCATGTCCAGGAAGAGGTTACATATACTTCCTATCTTCTTACTTTACACTCACAGGAGAAAATGGGCACCAGGGAGTGAGGCAAATTCACCCAGCTGTGGAGCAAAGGGCACTGCTATGAAGAGGCACAGTGGTAAACTCCTGGCCCCTCATCTTTAACTGTCTCAATAGCCCTGCACTGTGGGTCTTACTCTCTCACTTCACAGAGTCAGGCCCGAAGCATGAGTCAAACCCTGGGCCTCCTAACTCTAACAGTGCAACCTCTCTGTGACTGCAGAGTCTGCAGAGGTTACAGACAAGATGACAGTGATTATAGAGAGCAGAACTCTGTGTGGCCAGCACCAGTGGAATCCATGTGCTCTTGAACCAGCAGCCATGAGGGAGAGGAGCCCTGTACTCCAGCCACCCTGAATACCACACTCTCTCTAAGCTCAGGCTCACAGGCCAGCCTGAGGCAGTCCCGTGAACCTGCCTGCAGCCTGTGATATCTGTGCACGAGCGCACTGGGGCCAGCACCCTGCCCAGAGAAGGACACACATTCTGAGGGTCCTTCATGCCCAAAGCCCTGGACATCCTGACAGGGTGCTTTAGGATGAGAAGAGGGTGCTGGCCTCCTGGAATTCCAAGGGAATCTCACCTCCATGAAACATGGCCCGGTAGCAGAGCTCCGTCCAGTTGTTCCTGGCTCCTAAGAGAGCATCATAGGCAATCATGGGGGCATCATGGCCCCGCCGTCCCCCTCGACCTTCCGAGCTCCATTTCTTGTAGGTCTGAAGAAAGAGCCATGGGTCAGAGGCACAGGCCAAAAGTAGAACCGCGTCAATTTGCTTTAGAGCATGAGCTTCTGGGGTCTGCCCTGGTCGTCCATTTACTTACTATACACCTATGGAACACCACCTGTGTGCCCCAGGGTTGGGGATGAACAGCGAGCAGGAGAGGCTCACTTGTCATGGCTCTTCCACTCCAGCCATCCAGAAACAGACATTCCACAGATAAACAAACACACGACAACCTGTCAGGTAGCCGTAAAGTCTATGAGGAAAAACAGAGCTGGGCCAAGGGATCGAGAGTGCTGTGATAAGGCTGTTAGGGCAGCATGTCCAGGAAGCCACTCTGTGGGGACATTCTGTCTGAGTAAGGAAAAGGGACAAAGAAGCCTTCCACGGGCCCTCCCACCTGCAACTGCTCCCTCAGCCCATCTCTACTGCTTGGGGAGGCCCCACTAGACACGGGGCTCGGAAGGCAATAACATGGTCCAGGTGTGGGGTGGTTTCCCAGCGTGAGACCCATTGGGCAGTGGGCCCCTGACAGCTCCTGTTCTCCTATTGCCGTCTGGGATGCAGCAAGACTTACCTTGTCCCTCTCCTCTGCATCATAGTGGTCGGGAAAGACGGCTTTACTTTCCGTGCCTTCACTGATTTTTCTCTCCTCCAAGTAAAACTGCCATTTAGCTTCAAAGTAAAACCAGTGCTCCTGGTACTCTAAACATAAAGAACAGGGTAGGCAGGACATCATGACCTTCAACTGGAGTATGGGGACCGGAGTGACTGGGGGACAGGACCGAGGGGATGGGCTCAGAGATGTTGTGGGCAGTGAGAGGGAGGGAAGAGAAGATAGGGCAATGCCCTTCATCCTGCATGGGGTGGGAGGACAACTGGGCGTCGCACCTTAGCGATTACTCCAGAAATTCAAACATGCTTATATTTGTAGGTACTTTGAAACAATCACAAGTAAGATGGATATGGGGGAAAAGAGCAGCTCAAAGAGTTACTTAACTATATTCTGAAACTAAGACAGCAATTGCAATATTTTTGAGTGCATTCTTTGAAAATTCTGAACCTATATTTTATTAATTCAGCACTGCCTGCAAGGGAGGGAGAGAGGACATTTCACTACTCCTATTCCTAATTAACGGCTTGACATCCAAGCTCTGGAGGTGTCAAAGCAACTTTTCTGATGTCATTTAGTGAAGAGAGCTTTAGCTCAGAAACAAGTCTGGAGCAGCAGCTACACTTGCTCATGGACAATAGGAGATGACACTCTGAGTCTTAGAGCACCCAGGAGGTCATGAGGTCTTCGTCGTCCCTCACCTTGGTGGCTGGGCTAGCACACTTGATCTTGTTCTGGATATCCGGCAGGACCATGGCTCTATCAGCCAGCCAGGCTGTGAACTGAGTAGTATGGTTAAGAGGTCGGTAAGGCCCAAGGAAATCAGCTGACCCAAGGAGCCACAGACTCTGTACCTGTTTGTGGCTGAGGAGCTTGGTTCACAGGGCAGTGACCAGAGAGTTTGGGTGATAACTAGCTGCAGAGGGAAGCCATGTTCCCATTGCTGCCCTTCTAGCCACAGAGAAACCAGGAGGTGCTTGAGATGGGTCCTGGGATGACATTCCAGGTTGCCAAGAGAATCATAGGCCCTCAGAAACACTGGCCTGACTGTGTTTTACCAAACTAAAGGTGAGGTCCATTTAAGGTCCATTTCAATGAAATAAGGTTAAAAGTGAAAGACAAAAGCAGTAGAGCCAGGTCTAGAAGTCACAGATTCCCTTAGCCTTGCAGAGACATGTAATTCATAACAGTGCTCACGCTGGGTGTGGGCACGAACTCAGACATATCAACTCTTCCCCAGGTAAATGGCCAGTCAACTGTGGAAATAGATGTCCAGACATAAAAACACGGAAGAAATTTGCTAGTTGTCCTTATTGCCCAAGGTCTAGGAAGAATATTTCCTGGAGGTGTTCTATAGGACATCATTGTCTCTGGTTAATTTTAGGCATTCTGTTAAAAAGGGTTCTGCTGTAGAAGTTTATAAAACCTTGGGTTAAACAAATTTTAAGTTAAACAGAAAGAATAAAGTCTCAAAATTATCTGACCAATGACTTTCCTTCCCATTTTTTTCATGGGACATCTTTGACTGTTGTTCTTCAGAAAACACTGAGGAAATCCGTTTTGATACTAGAGTTCTGGGGAAATGTTCATTCATATAATATGAGTGCAATAACTGTGTAGTTTCATACTCTAATATTACTTGCCCATCTCTTTCAGATGGGTTAGGTGACCCTACTTGGATTGGGGAGATGACTAACCCAGTGAGCACAGACCAACCTCCACAGGGATGACGATGACAAATCAAATGGAAATAAACCTAAGCGTGGTGCTGCCACTCGTATTCTATAGTCACGTTTACAGAAAGATGACTACTCAGGGACACGTAAGTTTGCTGTGAACACTGAGGCTTCTCACTGCTCATTGGAACAGGGCCCCTGTGGAGAATTGTTTCCCAGCACTAGTTGCAGGCAGATACAAATGTGAAGGTCTCCTTGTAAAGTTGTTTCAGAAGCTTCCCACATGGCCTTCTAGAATATAGTCCCTGAGCCTTGGAGAGTGACAGTAAAGTGATTTGTTGATTTTCTGTTTCAAGACTTCAGCCTCGGGCTGTTCTGAAAGGTTGACAGCCTTGCTCCTGGATTCAAATCCTTTATCTCCCTCTCATCCAGGAAAAATTGGATGATTTATTCTAGAAATTCTCCTCCACAATTTGAGAATATCAAAGGCCGCATGAAGCTGTTCGTGTCCCTCTGTCGGTCAGTCTCCTGTAGAGAAAGCCGAGGATTTCCTAGTCTTGTGCCTGCTGTCCTGGGTCTGCTCTCCCTCTGGGAACCCATGGGGAAAGGGGGGCAGGCCAAGAAGAGAACAGAGGCCCCTCGACTGCTCAGCCAAAGGCAGCAACACTATGAGCCCCTAGAACCTACGCTGGATTGGCTGGATTTGCTGGATTGACTTCACTCGTAGCCAAAATGGGTGTGAGCCGTTTGATGACGGGTTTTGGGCAAACTAAGACAGATAGAGCTTCCTGGGAGTAAATGTCATCAGTGGGAACAGACCTCTGTCTGGCCTTCATGTGGGAGACCAAAGTCTCTTGGGTCAGGCACAGCTGTCTATTAGGTTCCTGGGGCAGCGTAGATATCAGTGTCAATGTCCCTCATCCCTCTCTGAGAAATGGGCTACTTAAGTACAACTTGGAAAATTAAATCTAAGTACAGTAAGGCCTCACTTAAAGTCTTTCATAGGTTTGTGATTTTAAGCAAAATGACATACAAGGAAACCAGTTTTACCATAGGCTAAATAATGTAAACAAGACTTTAGTTCCTATGGTGTCTTATCAACAATATCACAAAATAGCGTTGAATGAAACAGCGTTATTCTAGGAGCTGCTGTAGACACCCCACTCCTCTTTCTGGAACCACTGTGTGTCTCTGTGCACACCTGGGGCCCTCCTGAGCAGGTGTTGCCCTCTGACTAGGCAACACTTCAGAACTTCTATGTGGGGTCCACCTGCTCACACCGACCCCACGACCCCATGGGCATGCCCTTGATTTCAAGGTGGGCAAATGGACCTTAACTTTTTGAAGCCAGTTCTGTCCAAATCTGTTCTGAGTATGAATTGACACCAAATCTAGGTGCCAGTGCAAGTGTGACAGGAAGGAAGGCCAGGCTCACCTGCCATGTGCCGGATGGTCTTCTTACAATATTCTTCAGCCAGTGGGACCGTCTTCATCATGTCTCTCCCCCACTGCTCGAGAGGCTTTCCTTGTATAGCGTAAGATGCAAACAGGGCCGTGCATAGGGACCCAAGGAAGCCTGGAGGACAATGGGGAGAGAGGGACAACAATGGCACCTGAGCCACGTCCTGCTTCTGGAATGCTGGACAGGCCATTTACCAGATGTAGGACCCTGGGCAATTACTTCGTGTATTTTGACCTCTCTATACAAAGGGGTATGATACTTACCTTGCAAGGGCTGTCATGGGGATGGATGATTTTAAACACAGATGAGTGCCTGCCAAGCCAGCCCATGGTAATGGCCTTGCAAAGACTGCACCTGCCCAAGAAAGTACATTGCCATTTCCCTGAGATGCTCTCAGAGGCTCCCTGGCCACTCCTTGAGGCATCAGTTATGGATCATTTCAAAGGCAGGAAATAAGTATCTACTTCTCAAACCCAGGGTTCAACTATTGTCCTGACCACCTGCCCTCACTCTGCCTCCTCTCATGGACTGTTTCAACTCCAGAGTCTAGGACAATACACACTGTAATAAAAATCGTGACACTTGCTGTCAAAGGTGGTTTGAAAATTGAAAAGGAGAGTGGAGTTAAAATGTGCATCCTGGTACTAATTTTGTACAATCAAACCCTTAAAACATTTTCAGTCATTCTAGAAATATATAAATGACTTAGCTATTAAACATGTAAAACAACATTTGTTTAATGAGTGGGTGATATATTAGCCAATGTTTTAGACATTTAAATTTTCAACCCAGATTCTTGTACTCATTGCATTGTTTCCAAATGTTGAACATTTTCATGTCGGAAGGTTTTTGATGTTTAATTTACTTCTAGTTGATCCAGTCAGGCAGCAGATGTTCAGGTCAACTCCCTTTCAAACATCTAAGATGTTGCCAACTGGTTGAATTTTATGTCTTTCTGCTTAAACTTTAAAGATCTAATGAATTTATTTGTGGATGTCACAACTTAGCCTGTCACCTCCTGCGGTGAACTCATCGGTGTATTTTGCCACATCCACTCATCAGGTGCTACATCGCTCACTCACGAAAGTGTGCTTTCCAGGAGGGCACAGTGTGGACCCTCGCCAACTTAATGAGTGACACATTAAAATGGAATTAGAGGTAAACTTGAAAGAGGAAAGCAGTTACTGGAGAGAAACTGGCAGCCTCTGGACCTGAGGGTGGAGAGGGGGCAGCACGTGTCACCTTTAGGTGAAGATCACAGGTACAGGAGTTTCTTGTCATACTTCTTTTTGACCATTAGGAGCTGACTGTCTTTCTAAGTCATGTCTCACAGTTAGGAACTGGGACTGCTCCGCCTGCCCTTCTTCTGTGTAGTGGATGTGGGATGGGGGATCCCAGAATGCAGCTGGCCCCACCATGCACAGTGAGTATGTGCTAAGAGGTTTTGTTATTCCACTCACTTTATCCTCACACACAGAATAAGAGGGCATAACCCCGTTCCAGGTGAGGAAATGGAACCACAGGTCATTAAGTGACTCGGTCCAGCTCGCATAGCCAGTAAGTGGTCCGTCTGGCTCAGAGCCCTGGCCTTGGGCACAGAATGCGGCAGCAAAAAATGCCTGACTACTAGACTGGCTTTGGCGTTGAAAATATGACATAAATGCTAACTCCCATGACTTCAACCCAGATGCTAGCTTCATTTGGATAACTGGTCCTTTTCTTACCCTCTCCAAAATCACCAAGCTTATTGCTAATCCTGTTTTTAAGTTGAAAACAGAGTTTAAGTAAAACCAAAGATTAAAAAACTCAAGTCTGCCAACAAATTGCAAACCAAACAGTGGATATGATTACATGAAATTTTAGTCTAGTCTGCCGGATGGAGAATTACGCAACAGGCACCTGCTCCCACGCCAGTGCTACCTGTGGGGTGGTTGTGTGTCATCCTGCCGCACTCGATGCTGACTTCGATAAGGGTCTCCAGCCGCTCAGGCTTCCAGTACCGCATGCCGATGCACATCGCTTTGGTGGCAGCTCCGAATCCTGAGCCTACACGGAACATGAAGCACCTGAATTAAGATTTCTGCTCCAGTAATTTCACATCTGGCAATCTAGCTTTCATGAATTATCTGAAAATGTATAAAAATTTATGTAACAACATGTTTATCATAGTGTCATTTAAATGCGTGAAAAATAGGCAACCCACCCCAATGCCTGACAAAGAAAAGAGATTAAATAAATTGCAAAGCATCCATATGTTGGAATGTGATTTAGCCATTAAAAACAGAATTTTTGAAGACATGGGGAAATGCTCAAAATGCTATCGGGAAAAAACGTGGAAGACAGAATTGCATACACAGTATACTTTCAGTCATATATGGTTTCTCTTTTTAAAAACTGCTTCATTGAGTTATAATTGACATATAACTTATTTTAAAGTATGCAAGTTTATAAGTATTGACGCATGAAACACCTATGAAACCAGCACCTAAAGACAGTAAACATAGCCATCATCCCAAAGTTTTCCCGTGTCCCTCTTGCCCTCCTCTCCGACCTCTGATCTAGCACTATAGATTACTTTGCATTTTCTGGAAATTTACATAAATGGAATCATACAGAATGTATTCTTTTTTGCCTGACTTCTTTCGCTCAGTGTAACTATTTTGAGATTCATCCATATTGTTGTATATCAATACTTATTCCTTTTTTGCTGAATAGTACTCCACTGTATGGATGGACATTTGAATTGTTTCCAGTTTGGGGCTCTTATAAATAAGCTGCTATACACATTCATAACCAAACCTTTTTCTGAACATACGCTTTCTTTTCTCTTGAGTAATTCCCTCAGAGTGGCACATGTAGCTCATATGGTAGATGAATGTTTAACTTTTTAAGAAACTGCCTAACAGGTTTCCAAAGGGGGTGCGTCATTCCACATTCCACTGGCAGCTCCTCCACATCCTTGACCGCATTTGCTCTTGTCAGTCTTTTGAATTTCAGCCATTCTCTTAGGTATGTCATTAGGTATCTCATTGTGGTTTTAATTTGCAGTTTTGTAATGACTAATTATATTGAGTAGTAATTTACTATTCATATCACTTCTTTGGTAAAATGTTTGTTTAAGTAGTTCTCCCAATTTTGTATTGGGTTGCTTGTTTTCTTACTAAGTTTTCAGAGTTCTTTATACATTCTGCATTCAAATCCTTTATCAGATATATGCTTTGTAGTCATTTTCTCCCCCGTGTGGCTTGCCTTTTCATTCTTTAACAGAGTCTTCTGGAGAGCAGAAGAATGAATTTGGGAAGTATTCATCCTCTTCAATTCTCTGGAAGAGTTGTGTACGATTGGTATTATTTCTTCTTTAGATGTTTGGTAGAATTCCCCAATGAGGCCACCTGGATCTGGAGTTTTCTTTGTAATTTCTTTCATAGATATAATACTATTTAGATGTTCCATTTCCTATTGAGTGGCCTTTGGTAGTTTGTATTTCTTTCAAGAAATTTGTCCATTTTGTGTAGGGTGTTAAATTTATTGACATACAAATTTTAAATAATATTCCCTTATTTTTCTTTAACTTTTGTGCCATCTGCAGTGATGCCGCCTCTCTCATTGTAGATATTGGTAATTTGTATCTTCCTCTTTTTTCCTGATTATTAACTTTTATTTTTCCAAAGAATCAGCTTTCGGTTTTGTTGCGTTTCTTTATTGCTTTACTCTGTTTACTTTGTCACTGATTTTCACCCTTATCTTCATTATTCTCTTTCTTAGTGTTTTGGGGGTTTAGTTTGCTCTTCTTTTTCTAGCTTCTTAAGGTAAAGCAGAAGTCATTGGTTTGAGACCTTAATATTAAAATTCTGCCTATAATTATGGATTTGCCTATTTTTTCATTCAGCTTTATCATTTTTTGCTTCATCTATTCTGAAGATTTGTTATTAGGTACATAAACATTTAGGTTTGTTATATCTTCCTGATGAATTGATACATTTGGCACATGAAATTACCTTCTTCTCCCTGGCAATATTTTTTGTTCCAAAATTTACTTTGTGTTATTAATAGAGTCACTCTGGCTTTCCTTTGATTAGCATTACTTGGTATCTTTTTCCATCTAACTTATTTGTGTCTTTATAATTAAAGTGCATTTCTTATAAGCAGCATATAGTTGGGACTTGCTTCTTTATCCCCTCTGAATCTCTGCCTTTTATTTGGGGTCTTTATATTTGAGGCAATTAGTCATATGGTTGGGTTTAAGTCTATCATTTTGTTATTTATTTTCTATTTTTCCTACCTGCTATTTGTACCCTTTTCTCTCTTTTCTTGTTTGGATTGAATATTATCGAGCAGGAAGATCCAGCTACCAATCCCAAGTGAAGATTCTCACTATGCGAATTATGACAAAGACCATAACAATGCCACTAACAGAAGGAGTGGCCTACAGACCTTGTCTTGCTCCATGTTCTACAGGTTCAGAGTTGCCATGGAGGACTCAACACATGGGCATGGGTTGGAATAAGGCTTTGCACACAGAAAGGAGAAAACAAGCAGCCAGATCTGAGTTAGTAGTATGCTCCGGTCTCCCAGGGCTTGTGGGTCTCTCCAGAAGGCAAGGTCGGGCTGTGGACTGCATGCATCCCGTGCTGCAAGTGAAGACCTCATTCTTTGCCCACAGGAGCAGATATATATACTGGTGGGGCTGGTCAGGTGCAATTTGATGCCCATGTTTAAGCAGTACAAGGAAGTTCACTGCGTACCCAGACCAGGGGAAGCCTTCTCCTAATAAGGAAAAAAGAATCTGAAGGTTGAGTGACAGCTCTGCACCTGGTCTCCAAGAGGTGAATGTGCCAGGCACGGGGCACTGATTGTGCAAACCGAGAGACACAGGTCGCACAATGGCTACTTCTCTAGAAAATATTGTCAAAATGATTCAATTTCATTTCTTTTGTTGGCTTACTGCTTACAACTATTTTGTTATTTTAGTGGTTGATTTGGGGCTTTTAGTGTACATCTTTAACCTATTACAGTGTGCCTTCATGTGATATACCACGTCATGCCTTATATAAGAACCTTACGATTGTACACCTCCATCTCTCCCCTCCCGGCCGTTGTGCTAATGTGCCATACATTTGCTTATACATATTTCATAAACCCTGCAATATATTGTTATCATTTGTTAAGGTCAATTACCTTTTAAAGACATTTAAATAAGTTTAAAAATCATATGTATTTACCCATGAAGTTACCGTTTCCATCGATCTCCATGCCTTTGTGTAGGTCCCTATTTCCGTTAGCTATTTTTCCCCTTCTGCCTGAATGGCCTCCATTAGCAATTCTGATAGTGTGGCTCTGCTGGTGATGAATTCTTCATCTTTTATTCACCTGAAAAATGCTATTAGGCCTTCGTTCTGGAAGATATTTTTTCTAGGTATAGGATTATGTCAAAGTTGTTTCTTTCCACAAGTTAATGATGTTGCTAGGCTATCTCCTCTCTTGTTTTTCTTCTAACAAGAAATCTACTGTCATTTTTACCTTGATTGTATGGGATGTCTGTTTTTCTCTTTATTACTAGTTTTGAGCAATTTGATCGCTATGTGCGTTGGCGTAGTTTTCTTTGCATTTCTCATGCTTGGAATTTCTTGAGTTTCTTGGATCTGTGAGTTTACAGTTTTCCTCAAGTTTGGGAATATTTTGGCCACTATTTCTTCAAATCTTGTTGTTGTTGTTGTTGTTGTTGTTGTTGTCATCATCCCCCTTTTCTCTGTGTAGAACTCTAGTCATAGGTATGTTGGCTTGCTCTAAATTGTCCCATGGCCCCCTAGCATTCTGCACATATTTTTGCATATTTTTTCTCTGTGTGTTCCATTTTGGATAGTTTCTATTGCTGTGCCTTCAAATTCACTAATCTTTTCCTCCAAAATGTCTAATCTGTTAATCTCAGCTAACGTATTTTTAAACTCAGACATTATAGTGTTTTTCTCTAAAAATATAATTTAGGTCTTTCTCATATCTTCATGTCTCTACTTAAGTTTTTGGAAATATGGAATATATACTATTTTATATCCTTGTCTGAGAATTCTAATGTCTGGATCAGGCTCCATCAGTTTGATTTATTGATTTTTGTCTTCATTGTGGGCTGTATTTTCTCAATTCTTTGATTGGATGCCAGCCTTCAGTATAAACCCAGAGGGGCAGGTCAGGGACCCCAGCAGCTGAGGCCCTGGAGACAGAGACTGTGGCTACCTAAATACTTTACCCCATAAATACATGAAATCATCATGGAGACAGACATTTATGCAGGTGGTGTATGTTTTTCTCAACGTTATAGCCAAAAAGCAAAGCAAACAAACAAACAAACTTAAAGGGAAAGCAGTGGAAAATATTTCTTAAAATAAAGCAGGGATTGATGACAAAACTGTTGGGGAAGTCGGTGTCCTCTAAATAGACACCCACATGGGCGGGCTGGCTTTCCAGGCGGCACACTGCCCTACAAAGGAGCCCTGGCAAATCCTTCTCAACTCGCACAAAACAGCAAAGCGGCTGTTTAGTGGGATGACAGATGGGTTCATGCCCCATGATAGTTCTCCAACACAAGGCTTTAGTGGGAGAAGAAAGCATTTCCTCACCCTTCTCATTGAAAGGCGTGTGCCAGGCAAGAAGATAGTTATCTGGCTTCAGCTGCGAGCAGCCTTCAATGGTAGCTGGGTCTGCTCGAAGTTCTGGAAGCTTCTCAAGGACTTCCACGTAGCGCTTCACCATCTCCCGGTACAGATCATCCAGGCACCAGTAGTCTGAGGAAGAAAGGAGAAGGCAGCCAGAGTGAGTGGGAGGGGCATTTGCCTCTTAAACCCCAATGCAGCAGCAACAACAGAGGTGACCGTAGCATTAAGTCTCCAAACTGGTAGAAGAGGAGAAAGAGTTTCGTGATCCATCTCACACAGCCCTGGCTACCTCGAGAAATTTAACATGCAGACAAAAAATTCGCTTTAGATTTCACTTCGATTTCAGACATTATAGCTCGTTGTTGTGCTTATCATTCTAGTTACAAGAAAGAAACCCATGATCCTCATATACTGCTAATAGTTCTATCCATGCAAGGACACACTGGACCAAAATCTGCCTGTTTGTTGGGTTTTTAAGAACCCACGTCTGAAGTACAGGAAAGAGAGTCTCTCCCATCCCCAGCGCCCTTGTTTTCACACCAATGAAGCAGTCAGTACTTGTCAGGCATTGTCCCAAACTGCATCCCCTGCCACGTGAAGGTGTTCCAGAGACAAGCGTGGTCTCAGGTCCCTTGAAATTATGGGGCATGGAAGACAGAGGAGCCATTGCTTGCTGACCGCCTGCCATCTGCCTGGTACTCTACCTTAGATGATCTGCATCTACATGATCTCATGCAGTCTTCCCATGACAGCAATGGGCTCTTATTTGTCATATTGTTTTCTTCCAGATAAGGCTCCGTGAAGTTACACGACTTGCCCAAGGCCAGAGCTGGTAAATGGATTTCAGTTGTAAAGCCTGAGCTTTTCTGCCATTAAATTAATCCACAGCATCATGGGTCCAAGGTGCCTGGTCATATAGGAGAGCAGGACTGGGGTGGTGGAGGGACCGCTGTGCCAGGGGAGGCAGGCAGGTACCTGCCAGTGCAGCTCTCGTAGCCACTGACAAACTCATCTGTGCGAAACTGCATTTCAGGACTTTAGGCAGACATCAGGAGCCAGCTACTGCTCCTCCTTTCCTTGGGGGTGGATTCTCCATCTTTGGTGGTGGTGGGAGGAGAAAACACCTCTTGGCACCCCCGGGCTCAGAGCAGGCAATGGAATACCATTGGCGTGAAAACCCACTGGCCTTTCTGTGGCCTGTCGAGACCTTCATTAGACCCTCTCAGAGCGAAGGTCCTGACACAGAGGGGTGAGGGAGGTGAGACGTCCACTTGGCAAACGCCCTGCTGCAGGAAGAAAGCCTCAGTCCTGGCAGAAGTTATTGCAGGTGGTACTCTTCTGCCCTGGAGTTATGACCCTTTGGAGACAGGACTTGGTGAAAAGAGTGGCTCTAAGTCCTTCTATCCCATTCTCTGATCTCTTAACAGCAAGGAGGTCCGGCCCACTGCTCCTATATTGGAAGCACTCTGCATTGCCCCAGCTCTGAGCGGGGGACAGAGAGGATGTGGCAAGACCTTTGTTCTGGAGGAATGAGTTCTGCAGGTCACATGGAGGGGTGTCCCATCGGTAACTCTGCAAGAATAAAACTAACCTCTAGCTGGGAGGTGTGAGCCACTGGGATCTGTCCAGGAGGCTCTTAGTCGCCAGCACTATCGGTTACAAACAGCCTTTCGTGACTCAATCTGGGGTTAATAAACTTGGCCTTTCCAGAGTCTCCTAAAATAATCCCTTTTATTCCGGAATCGCATCCTTGCTTAAGGGGGAAAAAAAAAATCCTTAAAAACAAAGTGGCAACTAAAAGCCCTGTGTGGTTTCAGGTTAGAATTTAAACTAGAAACAAATGTTTCAGAGCTATAGCGCCTTGGACTCTCTCACCTGAATTTCTCTACCCCAGACATGGTTTCTCAACTCCTTTTTTCTCTGTCTTATCTACCCAGTCTCCTAAAACAGCGGTCCCCAACCTTTTTGGCACCAGAGACCAGTGCTCCTGTGAGAATCTAATGCCTGATGATCTGAGGTGGAGCTGGGTGGTGATGCTAGGGCTGGGGAGCGGCTGCAAATACAGATGAAGCTTTGCTCACTCGCCCGCTGCTCCCCTCCTCCCAGGTTCCTAACAGGCCATGGACTGGTATGGGTCTGCAGCCTGGAGGTTGGGGACCCCTGTCCTAAAAGACAAATCAGCTTATGAAACCATTGATAAGTCTCCCAACTACTGTCATAATAGAGAAAAGCCACAATACCAATGTCAAGTTACTCTGCAAGAAAAATATCAGTCTTCCAAAATGCTGTTATCAGGGAGCCATTGATTGAGGAAAAGAAAGAGCTGAGTCTAGACAGGCTTTGTCTGCTCATACTTGGTCAGGCCCCACATTCTCCCTATAGGTTATGGACATGCAGGTGGCACTTGCTGCCATCTCCAATAGGGCTAACGACCCCCTATTCCTCTCCTGCAGCAGCAGTGATGTGGCCATCTTGCTTAGCCATGGCAGTTGGAGCTGCTGACCCTCAGATGCATGAGACATTGTGGAAAGACAGATATTAACTATATTGCCACAATAACTTTCATGCTCACTCATACTGTACTTATGCTGTCCCATTTGATCCTCACTTAACCCTATGACTAAGGTATTATCATCCTTAAGTAAGGCTCAGAGAGGAAAAGCAGTCTTCTGACTAGTAAGTGATGGAGAACTAAGGGTGTCGCAGTCCAGACTCCTAAGGGAAAGCCCTCCTTCTCATCCTTGAGTGACGGGCGCAGGACCATGCACGCAAGGGAGCCTTTGGTAAATGCGTGTTGAGTGAGCTCTTTGTTCCTAAGCTATGTTTACTGGATTATTTACCTACCTTGTGGGTATTGGCTACTTCCTAGGCCAATATCTGCTTTCTTTCCACACTGGCCTTTTCAGAGACATACGCAAAAGTAGGACATCACACAGGCTGCACCTGACCTTCCTCATCATGCTCACTGGATAGCAGAATTGTGGTTTACCAGACCACACAGTTACATGGTTTATTGGCTTAGGGCACTTCTTAGTGAAACTTATTTAAATATGTCAAGATGTAGTCAAGTTGTGAAAGTCTTCTCGTCTATGGAAAACATGTTGAAGAGCCACTGCCCATTGGAATCCTTGAAATATTTGCATGTTCAGTAACGTCAGGTGGTCAGGATAGTGCTTAAGAACATAGGCAATGGAGCCAGGTTATTTGGGTTCCAATCCCTGCTCTAACACTCACTTGGCTGTGTAGCATTGGGCAAGTTACTTAACCTCTCTATGTATAATTTCCCTTAGCTGTAAAATTGTAATAATAAAGTCAACCTTTAGGGTGATATAAGGACCAGATGATGATACACATGAAGTTAGAACAATGCCTGCCACAGAATTAATGCGGTGTCAGAGTTAGCTCAGAGGCTCCTTCCACAGTCTATAATTGGTTAGTTTGAGAAAAAAAATTGTGCTGTTTGAAAACTAAACTTAAATGAAATTTCAACTTAGATTTTTATGAATTAAAAAAATATATATATGCTTGCTTGAGTTTCTGGAAAAGTACAATTCAAGAAAGTGGCCTTCATGAGTGTTCTCTCATGACCCACAGATCTGCCCTGCACAGCAGTCACCCTCTTCCTGCAGCTGGTGGCTGTGATCACATAGAGAAACTCATTTTCTTTCTTAAAAACAATGCCCCAAACGTTCACAATTGTCTTAAATGCACAAATTTCACATTGAGAGTAGATTAGATCCTATTTCTGCCAAGAGGACTTGACTAGATCTAATCTCAGAGAGCAGTTATTATCAGGAGTGTCCGGACCTGTGCTGGGTATTGTCCTGGGGGTAACTACGCAGAGACACATTGTGGATTCTGCCATTCATAAAAACTTACTGAAGTGCTAATGGAGACAAGGGGACGTGTGGACTGTGTACTTTGTGACATGGCATCAGACACAAATGAAAGAAGCAAGGTTTAAGGGTAAGGACCAGCTGCATGCAGCTAAAACAAGCTGTGGTTTTGTGTCAAAAGCCATGCTTTCTAGCAGGTTCTTGGGGCAGGGGGCATTACTGTTCTGGGCTGCTAAAATGCTATTTAGTTCCCTGAACACAGAGAATGTGAGAATCTTCCTGAATCATCAGAAACGGGAAATATTTGGATTTCATAGTTGTGTCAACTCAGAAAGACACTTCACCATTTTCAACACGTTGTGACACTTTATCTTATCTGTGGTGCTTTAGCTCTGTCCCTAGCTATTTAGGAACCAGTCACCAAGTAGATGACATTCCTGAACAATGACCACAGAGCTAATCCGAGCGTGCTCACAGCAGACACATGGAATGGCGAGGTGAGCTCATAAGTGAGATTTCATTGACTTAATAGTCACCCTCAGATTTTAATTTTGCAGCAACGTGCTAATAACACGGGTTTTTAAAGAACAAATAACTTGTAGGAAAGTTGTGCTACATATTTATATATCTACTGTTTCTCTGAAATTCATATAAAAACTTGCTCATCCTAAAATCAATCTGCTACTTAAAGAATATTTTAAGAAACTTTGTTTCTCCCCTCCCCAAATCCAACCAATTTTATAGCATTTTCTTAGGACATATTTATGTATAAGCAACTGTCCAAGCTAAATCATGTTTTGATAGCTGGCATTTAACCCTAATTTACTGGAATTTAGAAGTAATCCCCAAACAATATTATTTTAGTTTGTCCAAATTTAAAACTGGCTTATTACTTTATATTCTTTTGAAATAAATTCAGAAGAAGGCTTAATACCTGCAGTGAAAAGTTGAGCCCTTACCTAAAACACTCCAAAGTGAGAGATTTAATTGGTTTTAACACTAGAGACAGAGGGCTCAGCTTAGTGAATATTTAAGGCACAAATGAAAAGTCATTGTTTAAGAAACTGCCTCTGCAGATAAGCAGAGTGAAATAATATTGCCATCCAAAAAGACTACATGAGAAACATGATCTGCCACATGTCCGATTTGCTGAGGGACACCGATGTATATTAAATTGCCACTTTTAGCAGTGGCATCGGGTGACACCACGGATGAAAGGCCGCATCGCCTTCAAAGCTCCAGTGCTTATTGCAAGAGCTCTGGTTCACCCGACACGTTGGGGGGCACGGTGGCCAAGCCTTACCTGTGGTGAGGGCCCCGGCTGTCGTCATGTGCATGATGGTGTTGTCACTCACCGGCCATTTCTCTGGTGAGAGCACGAGGTGGTCCAGCCCCCCAAGTTTTTGCAGCTCCTCCTGGATCTTTGTGCCTGAAGCACTGTTCTCCTTGCGGGCGTTTCTGTAACCGAGAGCATCCCCGACACTCCCCAGCAACATTGCTGCCTGAAATTTCTCCATTGCAGAAGTGGTTCCTTTGCCCCCACAGCTGCTGAGCACGCCCTGCCTTTGTTGCTTCCCAGCAGTGGCAGCCTTCAGTCCACCTCGCTGACCTCTGTTCTGCTCATTGTGTCGCTGTCAGGAGCTTCCTCGAATGGCCGGGCACTCCTTTTCTGTCTCTGCAGGTGGCACCAATGAGAAAACTTTTCTGGACCCTGCAGCTCACAGCGCTTTCCGAAGAGCCACGTGGAAGCATCAGCTTTCTTTAGCATCTGGACAGACACTAGCTCATCAACAGAGGAGGCTGCGAGCTTAGTCAGCATCCAGAACAACTCCAGATGCTCTCTCGCTTAGCAACGATTTTGAAATAGGTTATCTGCACAGTATTCTTGACGAAATGCACACATTTACACACCACGAAATTCACCCACGTTCAGTGCAGTCTGATGAGCTTGTGTAAAATGTGCACTGCTGTGCAACTTTCACCATAGACCAGTTTTAGCCAATTCTGTCACCCCAAAGTTCCCTTTGCCCATCTACTCCCTGTTCACTCCACCACACCCTCAGACAATCATTCATCTGCTTTCTGTCTCTATAGTTGTGCTTTTTCTAGAAATTTAAAGACATGAAATAATACACTATGTGGCCTTTTGTGTCTGGCTTCTTTCATTTAGCATAATGTTGAGATTCATCCATTACACACGTGGTTTTGTTTTTTGGAAAAATTTTTTTGATTATATGTTTATGATAGAACACTTAGAAAATGCAAAGAGTAAAGAAACAAAGCACTTCTAGCTCCAGTGTGAAAAATTATTAAGTGTTCTTACAATTCAATGTTCAACTAAAGGCTTCCCAAATAACCAGACTTCAGGTTGCAAAGTGTGTGAGCAGAGTGTAAAGCCTCATGGTGGCATCCATGGTGGCGCCATCATTAAGCATCATCTATTTATCGTGGGAAGAGCACTCAAAGATGTGAAGAGGCTAGGGGAAGGCAGAATGTATAAACCAGTCCACCTGGCTGTCCCCCGGGCCCTGGAGAGTGACAGTGACCACTGTGGAGCTGTGCTTTCCCCTTGTCCCCTGGAACTTGGTCGCTCATCAGATGAGAAGTGGGAGAATGTCACACTTGCACTTTGAATAATAATAAGATTCTAAGTTGCATTTAAATGAACATAGTGTTAAAAACGAGGTTCTGAAATATTATTCCAGCTGCACAATTTTGATTCTGAAACAAATAGTCCCTCAAAAAACCAGCACAGATGGTCCTGGGTTGCTGGGTATGCAGGTTCCCTATCCAACAGGACAAGGCAGATAACAGCAGCCCTTGATTTAGGCAACCACTACCATAGGTAGAACAGCATCATTCTGCAGAAATGTTTGTAGTTGAGGGCAGAGGTACAGTGATTTCTTTTGCCAATTGAGGCGGTGGAAACCTTTATCGAAGATGCTAGGAGAAACCATACTATTTGGCCTATGTTAGCAAATAGGATGAGTTCACTAACGTGTTCATTCAACATTTGCTGAGCCCCAACTATGCTATCAACTGTGAATATAGCAACACATAGAAAAAAATCTATCCTTGCCTACATGGAGCCTGAAGTCTAAGATGTATATAATATTACATTTAAACTTTTACTGAATTAAAATAACACAATAGCATCTATTACGTCACCTAGATAGAAAGATGATGATGTCTATTCCAGAAATTCTTGGCAGGCGCTCTATAAAGGAACAGGTAACGTATATTTATTTAACTTATCATGTTTAATTAATTTATTTTCAAAATATTTATAGTTTGCATTTCAATGTATTCTGGTTATATAATTCCTATCAACTCAAGGGCAGTATGAGATCTTTAATATTTCACATGGAAACAACCATATTCATAGGACATTAGGTGATACTTAAAAACTAAATGACTGAAGCTGTCAATTTTGGGACACAATCATTTAATTAGGGTGGCAGACTGGACACAGGTGGAAATATTCCTGAAGGGGCTATTTTACTGTGCTATAGAGGTGGCTTTCCTGTCAGTTCCATGACAAGATCAAGACCCTGACATCTAGTGGTCAGTATTTGAGCAACCAAAAATATAATTAAAAAGATAACACAACACCAGAGAAAATAATTTATTTTAACTTTTCCAAAGTTCTTAGCACTTTCATAGCATGCATGACTTAAATCTATACAATAGAAGAAAAAGAAACCCACAGTTTTTTGAAGAGCCTTTGTCCAATTACTGTTTTGATATCTCCTGGAAAACAAGTCCATAGGACATTTTTCCCCCATATAACTTTAAATCTTAAGAATAAGTGTCAAAGACCTCTACAATTTATAGAGAATTATATGAGTTCTATAACCTTCTATGAGCAGAACACTTACATGTCAAGAATACATGAAGCCTCAAAGGATGATTTAAAATCATTGAGGTTTTTATTAAAGCTAGCTTTTATTATGTAAAATAAACGCTCTCTTAGAATCACAGACTTACAGATAAGAGACAGCCTCGCTTGTCCTTTTGTAGACATGGAGGTGGAGGCCCCGAGAAGATAAGAGACTTACTCGGATCCTGTACCTAGTTAGGGGCCAATGACCCCAGCCTGACTCTGGTCTCCAGGCCTCAGCCCCCTTCCCAATCTTCCATGGCCTGCTGCACTCTTTGAAAAATTTCTATTCAAAAGTTTAATAGTTCACATATAGTAAGTATGCACTACATGAACCTCATGTTGTACATGGGTGCTTCCTAGAACACTGACTGTATCACATTTTTGGAAGCCAAACCAAACTACACATTTTAGGCACACTTTCTGTTTACAGGAAATCTGAAATAAATCTCCTCTCTCCTGTGAAATAACCGCAATTTATCTGTCTGATAAACTGAGTTGCAGGCAGGGCAGCAGGCACACTTGTGACATGAAGATCTTTTCAAATATGAGGTAGGGTCCACACAGTGATTTTCAGAACTCTACACAGAGCTTTACTAAAAGAAGAGCAGGTACACTGCAGGTCTCCGGCCTATGGACAGCACCCCAGTTATCCCTGTGCCGCCCTGGACGGTCCTCCTTGACAAGGCAAACACCAGAAGAATTAGATGGCAACTTGAAGCTGAGACAGACTTCAGCTTGCAAATCAGATGAAGGTTTCCGCTTTTTTTTTTTTTTTGACAACGATGTGTATTTTAGCTTCCAAATGTGTACGACCATACAAAGGCTGGAGGGTGGACATTATGGATATTACGGATAGTTGAAAGGAACCAATGCACTTGATTTTTAAATCTGTAATTCATCATCCATAAAAGAAATAGTTTTCATGGAAAATGTCTTTTAAAATGTAATAAAATACATTTAAAAAAAACATACTTTATGAAACTTCTTAGGAAGTTCAAATGACATTATTAGAAGTAAACTAGATTGGTAAACAGTTTAAAATAAAACTTTTCTGGAGTCACATTCTACATGTGTCATCACTGTGCAAACTGTAATGACTATTAAAAACTATAAAATGACTTTCAGATGAACATCTAGAGAAAATTAAACAAAAATAGATCTGGTAAATCTAGATATTTGATAATTCAAAAAATATAAATCTTAAATTCCTGGCACCAAGTTTAAAAAATGTTAGAATCCACGACAAGATCATCTTCTTTGGGGCACATTTTAAACAGTTTTGACTTGTATAAAAATACAACATCCTACCAAGGACACAAATATTGTTTTTTTTTTTTTAAGTGTAATTACAATATAATTTGGCGGAGTATGGCAACTGCTGGTGTTCACCTTAAATCATGAATTAACAGCATGCTCTGTAGTCCTGCAAACAGGCTCTAGGTTACTTTTTCATAAATATAAAACTCATGCAGAAATCTCCTAAACTACAGCTATGTGACCCATCTTTAAACATTCCAAAGCAGCTGTCTCCTGAGGATCTCCTTACGGTGTCGGTATCAGCCACCATTTTCCTTAAGCAGAGTGAGATGGTCATTCCAGTTTCATAACTGGTCGAGGATAACTTCTGAAATCAGTGACATATGTGCACAGTAACTAACCAAAATGTTTCTTTGCAGGATGCAGTTCATTTATAATTCTACATCATCTTCATTTCTGCCTAGAAAAGGCTGTGTTTACCACCTGTGACTACTGGCCGTGCATATTCTACGAAATCATCTATAAGAACAGGCCATGCTCCTAAAGGAAAACAGATTTTAAAAAATTAACATTTCAGAGTAATATTTTTTATTTGAAGTACTTTTTTTCCCATAATCCAACATTTATATTTCAAGAACAATGATTTTAAGTTTCTACAACCTGTTTTACTTAACAGCTAAAGTTACCCATTTCTTCTGTTCCAACCAGACCAGGGCCGACAGATATTGGTGTAGTTGTGTGGAAATGGCCCTCTCTAATGATGATGGCACACAGGGCTAGTTGGTCCTCCTGTTCCCATTGCGGCCTCAAGCCCTCAGCCCCTGCACCAGATAATCAGGAATGGACTGAGGACCCTTTGCCCTCCCAGGCTGAGAGAGACAACTCCTTTCCTCCAAAGCCCGAGTTCTGGACACTATGGGTGCTGTTTTCTCTCCAAGCCGTGTCCCTCCCTCAGTAAGGCTCACCCCACTCAATCCAAGTAGCCCCACTTTAAAGGCCCAGGATACCCAGACACCATGCGGTAGCCAGCTATACACTTCTACTTTATATCTTGGCTCCTTTTTTTTTTTAAATGGAGATGTGCCTTGTCTCACCTATAGTAACTAAAGCTCCTGAAAACTGGGCTTCTGTTTTGTCAATTACATTCACCCACTTGTTTGACACAGATTAGGTGCCCACTCTGCCATAGGGAGGGTGTGAAATGCTGAGGACAGAGAGACAGACATATATGCCAATAGTTACCACAAGGGTGGTGAGTGCTGTCACTGAAGAACCTTCACTTTCTAGAACAAAGAGGGTGAGTGATGAGGAAGATATCCCAGAGGGGATCACCTCCTAGCTGGACACTGAGGAAGCAGACAGTGGGTGGGGTCTGGAGGCAGAGCATCCCTTCCCTAAAGTGGCAGAGCATCCATTGCAAAGCAGGCAATCAAATGTTCCCTAACTGAGTGTCTTAAAATATTTGGGCTTGGGGACGACTAAATGTGTGATTATGTTCATGTAAGTAAATATAAGCTGGAATCCTCAAATAAGCGTAAACAGCCTAGAGAACTGAGGTATCAAATGGGATTATATACTTAGAGCAGCAGCTTCTAAACACCTGTCTAGTTCTATGTTTCTGCCATAGGCTCTCTGCACGTCCATTTTTGAAATGTTTTTGTTTAGAGGATTGTCTTCTTGATTTAAATAAACAGGAAACCCTACTTTTCTTTTGTGTGATTTACAAGACATAATAAAGTGGGTACTAGTATTATCAGTATCACTCCTATTTCACTAATGGGCTAAAGCTGGGAGTCACCTGGGGTCCGCCCGACCCTAGGGTTTGTGTCGCCATCACTGTCCTACATTCCAGGGCCCTTCTGATCCAGTGTCTGTATCTATCATCACTGTCCTACACTCTAGGGCCCCATGTGACCCCAGTGCCTGTGTCATCATCACTGTCCTGTGCTCTAGGGGCAGGAAAAGTCAGCGTATGTAGCATTTCTAGTGATCATCTGAAGTACTACAACTTCTCATACCTTCTTCATCGTAGTTAGACATATCATCGGCAATCATATTTCCAAAATCTAGCAGAAGGTTCCACGTGTCCCTTGGGATTGATCTTTTGTGATGTTCCTAATACATAAGAGAAAAAAACCACACCAGATTTAAGATATAGACTTAACTCTCAGGTGTTGTAGTGGCCTAGTTATCTCAGTACATAATTTGATGAGGAATAAGTATCATAAGAAAATAGTTAAAAGTTAAAAATAGTGCTTTGGATAAATGTTAAGAGCTACATAATACAAACAGGCAAATATAGAAAGCAGACATTTAAAAATAAAACAAAAACATTTAAAATACAAAGATTATAAACTCCTGTTTCAGTCAAATAGAAGGGTAGCATTTTTAATCTCTCCACATAACCCCCAAGCCAATTCAGAAACAATGCAGGACAACAGGTAGGTTGTATTTTGATACCTTAATTTTTCTATATACTAGGGAGTTCTTGCAGTGTGTTGGAACAATTTTTTATAAATGTCTTTGTTCAGTATTTCATATACTAGATATACTAAAAATATGGAGAATAACATAACACCTATGTTCTATTATTCACTGTCCAGCTGCAGAAGCAAACCTGCAACCTCTGGCACTTCTCTCTCATCCTGCCCCTTCTTACAGAGGTACTCATCCTCCCGAAGGTAGCATTTATCACGTTCATGTCTGTCTTTGTATATATAGTACATGCAAATATATCATAAACAACTTGTAAGCTTGTCTTACATTTTGAAGTATTTATATAATGACTACTAAATCCTATGTAATCTTCTGCAACTCATTTTCGTTCCATTCAATACTGTGTTTGAAATGTATCTAGACTGATGTGTGTAAATCTAGGGAAATTCATTTTCACTGTTCTACAGTTGTATCCTACTGCATTTATACTCTGAGTTTTTATCTGCCCTCCTATTGATGGACAGTGCAGTTGTCCCCAGTGTGTTGTCATTACAATGACGCAGGAACCTCCTGCCATCTTTGTGAACATGTGCACTGGTTCTCTGGGGAATGTCTGCAATTGAGGTTACTGGCCATAAAACTACTAAGTGGTAGAAGAGAGTCAATATGACCTGTTGCTATTAAGTTGAATCTAGGCATTCCTACACTGACTCAAGGATGGCCTTAAAACACAATTGCTCAAGTGGAAGGGCTTGTCCTTGGCCAGCTTAGGGCTCTGTGCTGTGAGGACCGCCGCCTCTCACGTTCACAGATGGAAATGACAAGGGAGATGTGGGCATGTTGACATCATGATTGTTTATTTTGGAGTTGGGATGTACCCTTGCCTTCCATGTACTTCAAACAGCCCACAGCTACACCCGCTTCCCTTATTTCACGCTAGGGGGACACATCTCACTAAGAATGCCCAGCATAACTGGAATGCCCGCCTCCAGCATAGACAGACTTTCTCCTAATGGTGCCAACTATGCCCTCCTTTCCTTCCAAGTATCATAAAATACATTTCAAAATGGTATCAGAATATGAACCCACATGCAGTGGCAGGGATCCACTGGACAACAATATACGATCCACCATCTGAAGCCCCAGTTTAGAAGAAGTTTCATGTGGCCATTAGGAGCCACTTTCAAGGTCAACCTCAAAGCGTCCCCACCTGAAACTCGGTGGCTGCGGTGCTCTGCACGTGGCAGAACTATGTGGCAACTTGTTACCTGGTGATCTCTGTACAAGACTTTCGTTTACCACAATGTCCAGGTATAATACTTTGGTTAGATAATATGTATAGCCACATAACCTACTAACCACACCCCACCTTCACACTGGGCACAGATGGCATGAAGCAGGAGGATACTTACCAATAAAAAGGTGTTCCAAAGATCTAAAAACTTAAACCTTCCAGATAATACTAAATTCCAATATGCAACAGCCATTTCTAAATCTGGGGGAAAAAAAAAAAAAAAGGAGAAAGAGCTATCAATACCTCCCAATTTCTTTTTCCACTGCACAAAAAACTACCACTTCTTAGCACACTGATATTCACTTAATAAAATTCAGCAGGCTTACCCAAGGTTAATATGAGGCCTAATCTTTACAGAAGTGTTCCTGAAATTGTGTGTAATCTAATTTTATAACTCTGGGGACATGTCTTCAAAAAAGGATTTGTGTATTGTTATTCAGGTATATAAATAATTATCTCTGAATTAATTAGTTTCAAGGACCCTCATTTTCATATACATCAGGCTGTCCTTAAGCCTGAGTCAACCTGGATATTACAAATGCATATTATCAAAAAAAATAAAAATAAAAATAGGCTAATGCACTTTCTAAGTGATGAACTAGAAGTTAAATAATTTGTTTGAAAGAAAGGGATATTAGCTTTCTAAATAGATCTGCTTTGCCATTATCAGAACTATAATAGAATCTGATTCAAAAGTATATCATATAAGCACTGTAAGGACTTGGAATTTCTCAAGGCACAGTCAAGACATGCCTTGTAAGTAGGTTTAAGGAAAATTACTTTCACTGGTGTAAGGATATTTAAAAATCTAGACTGGTTATTAATCAAAGTCAATGTCCTCATTTTTTCCCAACTAGATGGAAGTGATTATTTTACAACTTCTAAAACAAATCTTAAGATGATGTCTTAATGGAATATGAATGCTGAGTGTTAGGGCTGTATTTGAATATGATCTCCAATCCATAATTTTTGGAATACTGATTCATTTTCTGTTTACTGGAAGTTTAATATCTATTTCTCTTCATATGCTTGAGATAGAAAGTACATAAAGAGGCCGAGAAGTTTATTTCTTAAAATGGATAACCTAATCATGTTGAATAGTGCTCACCACTTTAGACAGTAAAAGAATAGTTACAATGAAATATTTCCTAATTATATGTTTACCTATATATGTGAGATAAACTAATGTAAAAAGTGGATGAGTAAATATTTAAAGTAACAAATTATCTTAAATGCAAAATACTAAACACTTTTCAGAAGATTTTCATCTAAATTTTCTTTGGTCCCACTTGGACAAAAATTATTAAAGTTACAACTCTAACCTGAAATTTCCAGGGTTGATAATTATTAAAATTGGATAAACAAAACAGATATATAAGAACCAACTTTAAATAAAATGCATATATTCCCTATGTGTTTGAAGTCCATTACAGACTTCCTCAGTCTTAAATACCCTGGGGTCTTAATCAGAAAAAAAGAAATGGTCAGAAAGTTTCAAGGAACTGATAGCATGGAAAGGCTCGCTGAACCTTACCTATGGGGCCCGCAGTATAATGCTAAGATGATTAGTCTTGTCCTGCTAAGTCTACATCCTTATCACTTAGGAAGAACGTTATTTGAAATCTATACTCAACTCATCTTAATGATGAAAAGTCTCACATTGAGAAATGAAGGTAAACCTGGAGAGGAAAGAAAAATAGTTTTATGGCAGACATTTAATCTAGTTACTTTTGGATTAGTTTGGTCCTAGAAATCTTTCTTATGAAGTTCTTGATTTGTATGTTTTTAAACCACACGACTAAAAGTAAATGTATGTATTTTCAATATTTAATATTACCTATGTAAAATGTTTAATATGGTCCTAATGGACTTAACCATTTACAAAATAACAACAAAACTCAAAATGACAGAACTAGAGAGCTGGAATCAACCACAAGAGCTACTCTAGTGGCTATAAAAAGAATCTTTATAGCAACTATTTTCTTTCCAATAACCTTTGAAAAGTTGTATTTCCTGAGTAAGAAAATGTTTAGAAAGTATTATCAGAATTTATATTTGTGATGCTCCATTTAGAATTAGATGATAAAGATATCCCTTCTATCAAAAAAAAAAAAATTCTTTGAGCGGATATAAAAAATAGCTAATTATCATGAAGCTTTACTTCTTCAAAAATCAAGATTTGTCAAAGCCAACTGATTTCAGACTCTAGCCAGTATATGTCAAGCTTCTTATATTAAAACAAAGAGTCAAAAAGCTTTAATTCTCTTCTTTATTAGGTTGACCATTAGTTAACTACAGACTAAAAAATAATCACACATGAAACAGTATAGTATACATAATCTTCACACACATATAAACACACACAAACCTAAAGGAAATTAAGGATAAATCTCTCTTTTTTTGATTACCCTTTTCCACTGTTGTCCATGCCTTTTCTAGGAACTATAGGAACACTTGTATCAGTCTCTTTAATTTATATTTAATCCTTCAAAAGACAAACCACATAATATACTTTGGAAGTCGTAAAATCCATTGTTTTGTTTTGAATGTGTAGTCATAAAATCATTTGTCTTGCTTTATGTCCCTTCTTTTAAAGTCTTCAAAAAACCATCTAAAATAAAGAGTTTAATGTATTTGAAATGTTCAAATAATCTAATCGTTTTCCCAAAGAGCCTTACTTTAACTTCATATTTTTTCAATTACTCTCATGAAGCAGAAACACAATCAGTAACTGTTCTAATTTTCTAGTGAATGAATTTGACAAATACTTGTGTCTATAAACATAAACTAAAGAAGAAGATAATTTTTCTCAGTAAAAGAATGTCACCTATTTTGCTACCCGATGATAAGAAAAATCTACTTCAAATAGAGGACAAACATATAAGGCTTCACACTGTAAAAATGTTTCAAAACATTCCTTACTCTCATATTGAATTTCTTTGAAATATTCATGAAAAAAAATAAACTTTTAAACTTTAAATAAGGTAATAAATTTAGAACCTCTTAGGAATGATCATAGAATTTATAATGTATGTCTACTGTGCCAATTTTGAATGGAACTGATGCTGTAGGATCTCCAGGGGTGGGCCTTAAGAGATCCAAAAGATCATGAGCTACAAAACAATGATAGTTGTCTGAAGCCACTAAGTTTTGAGGAACTTTGTTATGTGGCAACTACTAACCAAAGCAGTGCACCTGGAGTGCAACCTGAGAATCTGTGATCTGGCAAGTTCCCAGGTGATGCCTGTGTGCCAGTCTGCAGACCTTGCTTTACAGGGGCCAATGGAAAACCATAACTTTGGAAAAAAGTTCCTTAATACTTTCCTATTTCTGGCAAGTTAACTTAGCACTGTAAGATAAAAATTCTTAAAAACAATACCTGCACATGAAAGTCAAATGAAATGCTAACCCTTTTTAAACATTTTCACTTCAACACTAAAAGGAAGAAATCCCATAGACTGCAAAATATATCAATGAGTATAAATAATTATTTCTAATAGGAGCTTAATTATTCTAAATTATACTGAAGATATTAAAGTTGCAGAATAAAACAGTCGGGAAGAATACTATTATTATCATTTACTGACATTTCAAGGTACCCTTTCCTGGTAACCATTTCACAACATTAAAGTATAACTGCTGTTATTTTAAAATTTGGATTGGACTAATTATCACTTTGAAAAAAGAAGCTAAAGAAGACTCTAATAATTACACTGCTCAAAAGTAAAGCATTATTGACATTTTCCTTTTGAGGTATAATAATAATTACACTCAGACCCAAATTAGCCAAATTTTAGAAAACCATGGAAAGCAACATTTCTTCTTCAGGTGAATATTACTTAGGAAAAATCAAGATGTAGAGAGACGTTAAAAAAAAAAAAGGGGGCAGCAGCAGAAGAAATAATATCCATGGCAGAAAGAACCACTGGTTGGGAACATGGCACCTGCCCTCACCAAATGACCAAGTCTTCTTATAGATATCCCAAGAATGATGAATGAGCCCAACCCAAATCTCCTTCAGTACTGTTATTCTGTTGTCAATTTGTTTGTTAGTTTCTAGAAAAGACCAGTAATGTTTTCTTGAGAACACTGATAATTGTTATTGGGTAATGAAAGTCCAAACTAAAGTAGGCTTTACTTTTTAATGACTATTTTGCTTCAGCCTCTGAGAGTGGAAGAGAGAATAAGCAAGAGTTTGAGTTCTAAAAGTAAAAAATCAGCTGATAAGAGAACAGTTATTAGCCCACCTTTAGGATAGCTATTATAAAAAACAAAAAACAAATTAAAAAAACCCAGAAAATAACAAGCATTGGCAAAAGATATAGAGAAATTGGAACCGTGTGCACTATTAGTAGGAAAGTAAAATGACACAGCTACTGTGGAAAATAGTATGGTGGTTTCCCAAAAAATTAAACATAAAGTTATCATATGATCCAATAATTCCACTTCTGGGTATATACCCAAAAGAATTGAAAAGCTGGGACTAGAGCAGATATTTGTACACACATGCTCATAGCAGCATTATTCACAATAGATAATAGGTGGAAACAACCCAAGTGTCCATTAACAGATGAATAAATAAGCAAAGTGTGGTCTATACATACAGCAGAATATTATTCAGCCTTAAAAGAAAATTCTGACACAAGCTACAAAATGGATGAACCTTGAGAACATTATGTTAAATAAAATAACGAGTAACAAAAGGACAAATACTGCATGATTTCACTGATACAAGCTACCTAGAGAAGTCAAATTCATAGAGACAGGAAATAGAATGGTAGTTGTCAAGGGCTGCGGGGAGGAAGAATGGGGAGTCACTGTATAATGGGGACAAAGTTTTAGTCTGGCAAGATTAAAACATTCTAGAGATGGATGGCAGTGATGGTTAGACAACAATGTGAATGTCCTTAGTGCCACTGAGCTGTACACTTAAAAACAGCTAAAATGGTTAAAAAAAAAAAAGAAAAAGAAAAAAAAGAACTAATGGTCTTGGGGAAAAACCACCAAGGACTCATGACATGATGGTTTAAGAATAAGCAGTTTACATGCCTCAGCCCCTTCCTTCTGTCTTTTAGATAAGCAGTTGATGAAAACTTAATGCTCAAAGATTTTGGAATAGTTCTGGAAAGGTGGTAGAAGAGTTAAACATAGTTTTTGAATTTCTCTGAATCTTCAAGAAACAGATAAAGCAACTAGACAGCAAAACCAAAACCCAAAGGCAACAATAAAGTAAGGTGAGAAAGCACCATCATGAACTGAAAGTATGGGTAGGATAAGATGGACCATTAGCAGCCACAAGACCTGTATGGTGTGTATGGTGTGGGGGGCGGGGAGTTAAAGAGGCATGGTGTCTCTGGTGGGTGCGACAACAGGGGTACCTCAGAGCAGCCACCAAGTGTTCATTGCAAAGCCTGGTCAGGACGAGGCGAGGACAGAACCAAAACTGGGCCACTGCTGTGACCAATAGAAGGTGGATGCAGGGACCTGCCATGAGGGCTACAAAGGTTGAAGCAACATGGTTCCCACAAACCTCAGAACTAATCTACCACAGCACCTCCTAGGCAGGGCCTCACTGCAAGAGGCAGTTGGGTGGACAAGCTGAACAGGAAAGAAGAGCAGAAACAGGAAAAGAGATAAAAGTAGGAGAGAGGGAGGAAGCCAGAAAGTCTTAGAAAGCAAACTTTACATTATTGTACATGACATGCATGCATGTAAACACATGCACACACATGTAGACACATTAACACTCATGCAGGCACATTCATACACACTTGAGTGTGTGCACACACATACCCCAGAAGAGGAAGTTCTATGAAGTTAGAATGCTGCCCTAAACCATCCTCCTTCTAAAAGTCCAGGCAAGGTAATTTTGCAAAGAAATGAGTAAGAGAAAAAACCTGAGGTCAAATCTCTTATAACATCCTAAGAAAAAAGACAATACAAACAAAATATCCCTATAAAATGAATGCCTGCCAGGAACCATGCTAATAGAGCAATAGGAATTGTGACTTCCAGCTCAAAACAAGCTACAGACATTAAGAAATGACACAAAACATGAAAGAACATATATCAGAATAGAAAAACTCAGAAATGAGGGGACAAAGCTCAAGAATGAGAAATGAAAGAAAATCACTTCAGAAATACCTAAACTAAAAGGAATAAACTCAACAGATAATGGCTTAAGAGAAAGAGAGGTGAAAAAAGAGGACAGCTTTTAATCAGAAAGACACAAGGTAAAGATGACAAGGGATTGAGAGAACGTAACCAGTGAATTCAGGCCTCTGGACTCAGCTATTGACTGTCACCTCCCAATAACACAGCACGATGTATGGCTCTTCACTGCCACAAGAACAGTCACTCAACCACTCTGTCCGACAGCATGGCGATGCATCTGACTTGCCATCTTATAGGATCTAATCACATTTTATATTTTTGTCTTAGTCTTTCTAACATAATTAAAATAGAAAACACCACTTACACTGTTAAACAAACCAGGAGTTGGCAATCTAAATGCTGCTAACCCAAGATAGCACAGCAGGTAATTAAGGAAGGTACCACAGCACAGTCTAGGACAAGACTAAGTTTTTGGCACTTCCTCATCCCTCTTACAGAGATGGTCCCTGTCTCAGAGAGTCACTACACACCTTGAATGCTAATATTCTTCAATGACAGCCACCAAATCCTTGTTGTAGTGGAAATGACAATTAAAGTATACTTCTTCTAGGTGTTTATAAGATTCCTAAAAAGAAACAAATCTTTACAGTTGAAAAAAATAAAGTTATACTAGATCAAATAAAAAAAAAAAAAGCTGAGGTTGAAAGTGTCATTAGGTGGCTGGGTCTATGGAGTGCAGAGTTATTTTTATGTGAAGGCAAAGCAGGTAAGTCAGGAGTTGAACTCAGCACCCGGTCTCCCAATTAGCTATTCTGTCACCACTACAGCAAAGTTCATAGGCTGATGTCTTCATAATAACACGACGTACAAGGCAAGACGATGCTCTTAACATCTGTTATAACTACCTTAACCAAAATCACACCATCTCTTAATTAGACCGACACTCAAGCCTTGTAACCTAGTTTAACATTGGGCCTGACCACTAGGTGACATGCTAGTCAGGGCATACCGCACACACACCAGATGATATGTCTTCAGTCAGGACACACTGCAGCTCATGCACCAGGTGATGTGTCCTCAGTCAGGACACACTGCAGCAGCTTTCTGAGACTGCAAGAAAGCTTTTCCTGTCCTCAGAGTGAATGATGCAGGACATCACTTCTTAATGGCTCCAACTTTGACACAACCAGATGAAGCAACACTACATCAGAAAATCATTGTTTTGTCAGTGTCTGTTGCTTTTAAAAACTGAGGTGAAGTCATTTGTGCTGAATCAGAACTGTCACTAATTTAATTTTAAAATTGTGATATATTTTGCTCATATAATCTATATGCATAGTATGAAATAAGTTGAAACTGAATAATATAAAATGAAAGATGTAGACAGAATGGGAAATACTTTGGCTCTGAGTTGGTTAAATGTGAAAACTGGTGGAAGAATGGATCAGAGAAGCTTGGCAGAGAAAGCCCTAGAAGGCAGGCAAGCAGAGTGACCAGGAGAGGATGGACGGGCCAAGACAGACCTGATCTTACTTTGATGGTCTGACCTTTCCCTACAGGTGCCCATGACAGTGAGACTGCATGATCGGATGCTATGCTTCTGCTCCCCTGTACTTGCAGACTCCCAGCGCACCCCAGGCCCTGGGCTCTCAGCCCATGTCAGGTCGCCCAACAGGGAGGTGTGAACACAAGGAACAGGTGAGAGTGGACTCCAAATCCTGCTGTCATAGCCTGTGTTCAGCCCTCGATATGTTATTCTATACTTCAGCCTCAGTTTCCCTATTTATAAAACGGGGGTAAGGCCACATGTGAATCAGATGAAGGCATCTGGCTTCCGTATATGTGCTTACTTTCACCTTTCTTTCCAGTAAAAGGTAAAAGATAAAAGTGGCCACCCACAAACAAAAGCCACACCGACTGTCGAGACCAGTCTTGCATTTGGACATCTGAGTGGCAGAGAAGACTCTATGTCTTCTATGGGAGACTAGTGTGTCCAAGGCTGAGGGCAGCAGTGCTGGGGTGACAGGCTATTATTATTCCACTCCAATTTTATCCCTCACTGATGAGTAGCACTGTAAGGATTACTTTTTTAAAGTATGCCAAGTATTTAAATTTTCTCATGAGCACAATACTGTGAGTTCAACTCTCCACTCTGCATGAGCACAACTGGAATCATCTGAAATTCTAACTTAACCAGGGCCCTGGTGTCACTGCCTTGGTCTCTCCTCCTTATGGTCCATCTGGAAGCACCTGGCAAGTCCTTCTTCAGGCAATGCCCTGACAAGCCTCACGGAGAGCCCAGGGGCAAACTAGGGCTATACCTGCAGTGCCCCTGTGTCCCCTTATCTCCGTCGGCTGACCATGTGTTGGTCTCTGGGAAGGGATGAGAACAGACCAAATCCAGCTTCTGCTTCTTCTTCTCACTGATCATGCTCAAACGTTGACCTGGTGCTGTCACGGACTCTCCTTCCCTTTTAGTCTTTGCATTTGGTTAAGAAAAAGGATTCTTCATTGATGTCAGGCCAAACAGGAAAGCAATCATTTTCCTGACAAACAAATGTGTCAGAATCACCTCTTCCTGTGGGGTCCTACAAATGTTTTTCATGACCTCGGCTCTCTAACTCATGACGAGGTAGGGAACGTGCAAAGCTCTCTGACATCAGAAACTCCTCGCTGTTGTACCTTTATACAACTGACGACCTCTATTTGCCCACTGGCTTCTTTCAACAGGAAAAAATACATCCACATTTTTCCAGTGGCTCTCCCACTTGTACCTTTCGTAATTTTGAGCAAATCCATTCCAGTAAATTCCTGAGCAGGACCCTGTGGCAGAGGTCTTTTTCAGCTCCTGAGGTGGCAGGTCTGAGGTGTATGATCTGTGAGGTGGCATACAAGGCAAGAAACCTGTTCGCATGGTGGATCAGCCTAGAGAGAGAGGGAATCTGACAGGAGACTCATCACAGTGCAATGCACCATGAGTAAAAATGAACCACAATACCAGAGAAAAACAAAGAAAAAGAAAATAATTGCTGCTATGGCAAAGAGTGCTAAGAAAAGGCAGCTGCCCATCTCCCTGATCTGAGACAGAAATGCCTACTGTCCACCTCCCTGATTTAAGACAAAAGTGCCTGCTGCCTCAATCTGCACCTGTGATCTGTTGATAGGAGAAGGAAAGGAAGAATGTCAGAAAGACAGAAGGGATAAGAATGTTTACGGCACACACATACCTGCAAACATGCACAAGTAAAATGCTTGCAGTGGAATTTTCTATCTATGAGTTTTCAAGGCCTTTTCAGATTTCCTACCTAATTTTGGTCATCTTATAATATTGCTTTTATTCATAAGGAATTTTCTTCAAACATACTTTCTAATATACTTGTTTAATTCCTATTTAGAAGACCATGTAATTCCCCTCTCTAAACATGTAAGAAATTTTAATGAACTACACATAATTCTATTATATTAGGCAACAAAATGTAGGTCAATACAGGTTGATTTTAACAAAGAGATAAAATAAAAATAAACTATGTAGTACTTAGGGCAGAACAAATTAAACTAATCAGAATAAAACTCTCAAATAAACCAAAAACTCAAAATAAATATTTAAGTTAAAATTTTTCTCAATGTACCATATATAGCAGTACACAAGTTATATAACAAAATCATACGACTCTGAAAGAAGTACAGTCCAGACCACCGAAATAAAGTAAATATCATGATAAAGGGAGTCACACAAATTTTTGGTTTTCCAGAGCATATAAATACATGTTTACACTCTACTGTAGTTTATTAAGTGTGCAACAGCGTTATGTAAAAAAAAAGGTACATACCTTAAGTTAAAAATAATTTATTGCTAAAAAATGCTAACCATCATCTGAGCCTTCAGCGAGTACTAATCTTTTTGCTGGTGGAGGGTCTTGCCTTGATGTTGATGAAAACACACTATTTGCGAAAGCCCAATAAAATGAGGTATGCTGGACTGAAATATAATCCAGTTCACATCAGAACTGGTTTCGACTAAGTTAACTTTAAGTCTCCAGACTGGGACAAGGTTAATGTCACCTGGCCAATCCTAGCAAAACCATCGGTGGGATCACACATCTAGCCAGTACAAACACACCAACTGTCAACATTAATTGCTGACTTCTCTAACTCATTAGTGAGTTAGATAGCATTTTGAGAAAACACAGAGCACTTGCTAATTAGCTTACATTTTAAAATTTAAATATTTAAATCCAGAATGTGAGAGTGATATTGGTTGAGGTGTTCAAGTACAAACTGGTCTGTCTGCATGGAGAGCAAATTAGTGAGAAGAAAAAGAAACGCAAAGAAGAATAACATTATATCAGGCAGGATTGAAATCCTATTGGTCTTGTCTACTTATAATCTCATCGTAATGTGGCCTTTTACAAGTCTGAATTTTATACTCACCTAAACCTTTTTGCCCAGGGTTCTTGGCAAAAGTAAAAGTAAACTGATAAAAATCCTTAAACTTTACTGTGTCCTTAAGTTCTTGCTCCAATCTTGGCAGAAGAGCTTTCAGCTTTTCTATACTGTCACACCTGTGCCAAGAGACAGAAAGAGTGCTTTGTTACGGGTGGCAGACATGCCTCACCAATCTGGGCAGCTTCACTGCAATTTGGTGCAGCCTGAGACTCGGGTCTAAGGGTGGAACTCTGGTGGGCTCCTTTCTCTAGCTAAAAGGACTCAAAATAGTCTAAAATTGATTGTGGTGATGGCCACACAGATTTGTGAATACACTAAAACCACTAATTTGTACACTTATAAACAAGTGAATTGTATGGCATGTGAATTACCTCTTAATAAAGCTGTCATTAAAAGAAAAAAATCGAAAACCAAAATTGCTTGCCCTCCTCTGTGTGAGTTGGAATATGGACAGGATTTAACTCTGTGGTTTTGACCACATAGAGGCAAATGCCCTGAGATGACAGTGACAAGACCTCAAAGAACTGAGTCACACACTGCCAGCCCCTACCACTGCTACCCCTGTACTGTCCTACAATAGGAAAATAAACCTGTAGCCTTAAAGCTATTGCATCTAGGGGTTTCTTCATTACAGCAGGTTAGATTTAAAACATCTAAGTATGATAAAACACAACTCTATTGTTTTAAAATTGGATTGTCCTCCAAAGTCAGTAACCTTTAAGAATATTAAATAGTCTTTAAAGCAGTATATAGAATAGAGAAACATAAATTTTGTCACTTTTATTTTGACTGCACAGCAAGGAAGAGAACAAAAGTGGCACTTCATTTATCCAAGTAGAGCAGGGCTGAGGAAAGACAACGGAAAGTCCTGGAGCAGCTAGAAGCACCACGAAGTCCATGAACACACTCAGAGGCACAAATGCACAGCTTCAGGGAATGCCATGGGTGCTCCCGAGTGCGGCCTGCCCACATCAAGAATGGGCAGGCAGCAGCGCCTGGGGAGCAGCCACATGCTCTTCCCCATCACAGCCCCCTTCCTCCATGTGGTCGCTTCCTTGCTCTTCTTTTTGCCTACCATCACCCCAACAAGCATTCCTCGACAGTATTAGTTGGATATGTTTCTAAACTTTATAAATGAGAACTCATGGTGTATATTATTTTGTGTCTGGCTTTCTCTGCCAACATTATATCCGTGAGACTCATTCATGCTGACATGTGTCGCTCTGGTTGGTTTATTTTCATTCTCATATACCATTCCATTATATTCATATTTTATAATTTATATATTTACTGTTAATAAATATTTTGACTTTTTTTTAGTTTTCTGGTTATAAAGAATGTTGTTCAACATGTTTCTATACATATATCCAAGCAAAAACATGAATGAGTTATGGTAGGCATACCTAAGAGTGGAACAACTGGGTCACAGAGTCTGAGCATTTTCAAGTTCATAAGCAAGGTCAAATAGTTTTCCAGTGATTGTCTCACTTCACACTCCCACCAGCAGTATACTAGTGTTCCTGTTGCCTCACATTTTCACTAATATTTGTGACTGTCTTATTTTAGCCATTCTAGAGAGTGAGTAGTGAGGTTCTATTTCATTGTTTTAATCTGCACTCCTCCAATAAATACGATTGAGCACATTCTCGTATTTTCACTGGCCATTTGGAAATCCTCTTTCGTGAGGTGCCTGTTCAAGTCTCTTGCCTATTTTCCATTAGGTTATCTTATTCTAATTGTTTTATAGGAATTTTTTATATATAAGGAATATAGGTCTTTTGTCAGTGTAGTATTTTTTTTACTGTAATGTATTTTAACAAAATTATTGGGGGTGACCTAATCAAATAAGTTTCTAGTGTACATTTCAACAATATGTCACATAAATTGCATTGTGTGTTCATCACCTAATCAGTGAAATATTTTTAAAGTACTTCAGAATATGGACTGCCTTTTCATTTCCTTGATGGTATTTCTTGGTAGTTATTTTTAGTATAGTACTACTACTATCAATCTTCTTTATAGTGTTTTTTTTTTTTTTTTGGTGATGTTTTAAAACTTTTCCTACTACATAACCATAAAGATATTCTCCTACATTGTCTTCTAGAGACTTCTGTTTTTAGCCTCTAAAAGACTGGGGATCTATAATCCACTTGGAACTCATTTTTATGTAGGCGTGTGGCAGGGATCAAGATGAATTTTTTTTCCCCATATAACTAGCCAATTCTCCCAGGACCATTTACTAAAAAGATGTCCTTTCTCTACTTCTCTAAAGTGCTACTTCTGCCATAAATCAAACATACCTATATATACAGATTTGTTTCTGGGCCCTCCATTCTGTTCCACTGGTCTGTTTATCTATTCCGGTACTCAATACTGTGTAGTCTTAGTGACTATAGCTTGAAAAGTCCTAATTATCTGGTAGAGAACATCTTCCCCCTCATTCTTTTTTTCTTTAAGAATTGTTGGCTATTCTTGACTGTGCATATTCATTTAAATTTAAAATCTGCTTGTCAAATTACACATACATAAATCTATTACTTATTGGGGTTTTCATTGAGACTACATTAAATGTACAGATAAATTTAGGGATAAAACACTAAGTGTTCCAACGTATGAATGAGATATATTTCTCCCACTAGTCAGATCTCCTGTCTTTCAGTGAGTTGTTTTCTCTGTGGAGGTAGCACACATCTTTAATTAGATTTATTCTAGGTGTTTTATATTTTTGATCCTACTGAAAATGACATATATTTTAAATTCACTTTGTTTTGTTGCATCGTTGCATTCAGTGTTTTGAAATATCAATTTTTGTTTGCTGACCTTGTGTCCTGCAGATTGACCAAACTCAAAGCTTGAAGCTCCAAAATCAAGATTATGTGGTATTAGATCCATGGGATATAATAGAGAATCCAGAAATAGAGCCACACATACAATCATTTTTGTTTGTTTGTTTTTACAAAGATGTCAAGGTATTTCATAAAGTTTATTCAGTCTACTTAAGAATCCTCAAGCCTCCAATGAATGGATGTAGGATTAACTGTAAAGGCAGATACTCTAACCACAGTCAACAGTTAACGGCCAGAAAAAAAGTGTTAAAAAATATAATTGAGCAGACACAAAAGCCAAAGTATGTTTTCAAGTTTAGTGCTATTTAGTACTAGAGGCCAACAGTCCTTTACATTCCTAAAAGCACTGAGGTTATCTCTACAGTATACTTTACTAATATACAAATAAGACTTTCATTTAGTATATAGCACTCTAATATTCATAAAATGCTTTCACCTTTAACTACCCTGTGAGATGTGGAGAGCAGTACCATTAACCATCATTAACTTGTAATCTTAAATTACATTCTATATACTCCATAGAAGAGAGCATGAAATTATGTAACACATTTTGGGACGATTCATACTGAAAATATTTAAAGTATGTTTAAGTTATGACGATAAGATAATAGACAGAAATTTTGCAAATTTTCTTGGACAGCGTATTTCTAGACAATGCCTAAGAAATGCCAGTGTTTCTATAAGAAGCACTTGTTTTCAAAATGTCTTATTTTGGGGAGATTTTAACAAATGGGATAATATATAGTATAATGCCAATGGAATGCTGCTTTATTAGGTTATTTTCCATTCTAAAACTACTGGTAATTCATCTAGGCTTTCCTAGGTGCAAAGAACCTGAAGAAATATGTTATTACATCACAGTAACGCTCAATTTTGTTTGGTTGGTTTCATACAAGCGCAAGGAATATGGTAAGATATCACTAGAAATAAAGGAAGTCTTGTAGAAACTGAATACCATCAATTCCAATTTTATTTTCATCTTGTGGGTCTAGACAAGGCTGACAAATATAACAGATTCATCGGTTTAGTGGAAACAACAAATGTTCTATTTTTTACCTGGAATGCTGTAAGCACATGCCTTAAGAACATGTTTACCTAAGGCTGTCAAGCTCCTTCAGAGCTAAAAATAAGCTAGTTTAAGTTGTCAACACTGAAATATCAGAATATCAGCAAGTCAAGCAAGTTGGCTTTTACATGACCTCATGAAATAGTTCAGTAAGCTTAATGATTAAAAGACATTTATGTTACATGCTTTTATTGACTTCTCTGACTTATCTGACAAGTGAGAAACATCCCATTATTAATGAAGCTTTTATTCTAACCATATAGATAGAACAGTGAAGTATTATAAGCAAAAATCAAAATCACATTTTATTAATGTTTAATATAGTAACATATTAAATTA
>NW_011889144.1:1362005-1391991 GCF_000151845.1 Pteropus vampyrus
GTGGGTCTAGACAAGGCTGACAAATATAACAGATTCATCGGTTTAGTGGAAACAACAAATGTTCTATTTTTTACCTGGAATGCTGTAAGCACATGCCTTAAGAACATGTTTACCTAAGGCTGTCAAGCTCCTTCAGAGCTAAAAATAAGCTAGTTTAAGTTGTCAACACTGAAATATCAGAATATCAGCAAGTCAAGCAAGTTGGCTTTTACATGACCTCATGAAATAGTTCAGTAAGCTTAATGATTAAAAGACATTTATGTTACATGCTTTTATTGACTTCTCTGACTTATCTGACAAGTGAGAAACATCCCATTATTAATGAAGCTTTTATTCTAACCATATAGATAGAACAGTGAAGTATTATAAGCAAAAATCAAAATCACATTTTATTAATGTTTAATATAGTAACATATTAAATTAAACATTTAGTATACAGTATTATAAACTAAACAGAATGGCTGAAAACAAAAACACCCTGATATTTACTGTCAATTCAAAACTGGGAAAAAAAATTAAAAAGTAAAAAATAAGTTACAAAAAGTATTAATATGAATAAAATTATTAAACAAAACTTTAACTGGAATTTAAAGAGAAAACAAAGGCTTAAAGGTTTAATATAGTGCATGTAGATAAGAAATTTATAAGGTACACAAAGAATTTATATTGATATGAAATTAATATTGTTTGCTGAAAAATAATTGTTGAAAGTATCTTCCTTTCTGAAAAAATTTAAACTTAAATTTTAAACTTTAAATTGAGATCAATTTACTTACCCAAGCTCCGTCATGCCATCTACAAATTCCTTTTTGCTAAATTCACATTGAGTTGCTGCCCTGAATTTCCATGCTATAACCAAAACGCTGATACTAGTAGGATCTAGGCTTAAATCATCACAAAACTGCTGAATCCCATCAATTCCAATTTTATTTTCATCTTGTGGGTCTATAGTAAAAATCAAGGGAAAAAGAAGTTACACTATTTTGGAAAGCATTACTAAAATGGGTTGTTAGAATCATACACCTACTACATAATTCTAGCAAGAGTGTTTCAAATACGTCAATCAATAGACTGCAATTTTCTACTCTGTGTGAAAGACAAAATAATCATTTATCCAGAAAATACTCCTATTTCTAGGTTTCTGGGCTTTTGCAGAAAAAAATCACTGAAACTTCTTTGAGAAGACTTCATCATTAAAAAAAAATTAATTTCCCTAAAGTAAAATAAAATTCAAGTTTACAAAATTTTAGTTTGCCTAAAGGCAAATTTTTACAAAAAAGACTTCCTTGGTAAAGTAGTTATAATATTTCAAGTTTCTATCACAACCCTACCAAAGCAAAAGATTGATGTTTTTCTTTTAAAAGTGAAGTCATTTTGCTATAGTTCTAATGCTACTATACAATACTTATTTTCAAAATCATTTAGTTTATGCATCCACATTTAACAGCTTAGAAATTCAGGCTTCTCTCTCCATTTCCAGTTTAAATATAAAGAAACTTAGCATTTTGCCATCAGAAAATCAAACAGAAAATCTATTAAAAGAACACCAGCAAGACCTCACCAAACTAGACCTAGTAATTTCAAAAAGGTTGTGTGCATTGTAATAATATATTATCATAACGTATGTATTAACTTGGTTTGGATGACGCAAACAGAAAATTTGTAGCTCCTTTGGTCGAATAAAGATTAAGTGTGATAACTTTTTTTGTCATAGAAGATTTAACTTTAGTCATTTAAGTATTACAAACTATTATATGTATATACATGTTACGTGCATATACACACATACACACACACACACACACACACACACACACATACAACAAAAATTGACAGTTAAATGAATGAAACCACAAATACCCTTCCAACTCTATTCTACTAATACTATTTCAAAAGTATTAGTAAGAGGACAACTGTAGCCATGGGTTTACAGGACAAAGGTTCTGTAAAACACTCTCACTTGTCTTCCTATTCAATTCTGTGCTCTTAATGTTATAGATCTTCAGGATAATAGAAAAATTGGTCTACAATGCTCTCACCTAATAAGTCATCTTGATAAATTTCATATACAATAATACTATTTTAAAGTAATTTTGGAAGTATTCAATCATTTGTATAAATTAATGTAATAACCAATATTGTATTTGTGAAGTCTTTGAACTATATATGTACTTTTTGAACCCAAGATGATTGTACCTTATATCTATTTTAAATGACTAGAATTGCATAGATAATATTAAATGATGAAGGGATAGAGTTTAGACTAAAGAAAAATGACAATTTTCACTTACATGAAAGTATTTTTTCTAAGGCAGTTACACATATTTGAAGAATTTAAAATATCTGCATAGCATCTAACTTATAAAATTAGGTCAACAATTAACTAAGCCAAACAAATTTAAAGTGTATTAAAGCTTAATTTAAAACAAAGTTCATTTTTTTGAGAACTACAAGTCTTTTTTTAACCACAGAATGTTTTTGGATCAAGATTAAAAAAAAAAAAAAAAGAATGCAATTTTCAATTCATTTTCCAGATCTAAATAGATCAAAATATACACACGGTATTCTCAAAAGTAAAAAATGAACATAAATAAGAATTTAAAGCCAAGTTTAAAACCAAGGGAGTTATTCTGTTTGGGTTAATATGTTTAAATAAGGGTTGATTTTTTTCAAGTTTTGGAAATATAAGGATTAACCTTAGAAACTGCTAGAAAGAAAAAATAAATCAACTCTTGAATCATTGTCACCTCTCCCATTACAGCACAGATTTGACATTTGATATGAAATTATAAAGCCTGCTGAGTGATTTGGATTTGTATATATTCATTATACAGGCTTATTTTTGCACTATGACTGTATTTTGATAGGGAGGCTCCATTTTAGGTACTGATTTCAATAAAAATAACAACTTTCCCAATCTCCAACACCAAGGTTTCTTCGCTAAGAGCTTTCCCCCAAAGCTTATGCAACAGCAAAAGTTATTTCAGGTCACAACACTACTATGCTGTTAAGAGAAGGATGACTTTAACCCTCAAGTCCAAATTATTTTTATGATTTGGTATTGTTCTTAAACAACTTTCTCACCACAAATATTCTAGCCTAGATGGAATTGTTTGGGGAAAAAACACTGTATTCACAAGTGTAGCCACCTGGCCACGACCCTATGCCATTGATGGCTGCCCTGCCACTGGTGGTCAACTCATCAGATTCTGCCCAGAACAAGTGAGGGAGAGCACACTACCAATTAATCTTTAGACTCCTCTCTTCTCATCCTAACCGCAACCGATACAGATTAACAATCACAGTTCCATTTAAACTGATTGGATTTTGCAGGAAGAGTAGGAACAGTATATTTGAGGCCTTTGGAAAATGGCATCAGAAATTCAAGAAATATAACATTCGTTCTGTTCCCTAGAGATAAAAATGAGTTCTCTCTGTCTGCCCTTGTTGTCGCCCCTTACCTTTGTACCTGTTATACAGCTGCTCCAGCTTCTTCTTGTCCACTGCGTTTCTCATGGATTCCTTGTGGAATGAGTCTGGGTTTTGAAAGAAGTTGTCAGTGGCCACGTCTAGTTTCCACTCATTCTGTGTTAAGCAGTAGATGGCAGTTCTTTCACCAGCCTGAGTAAATGCCATAAACTGGCGGACCTTGTCCTTCTGAGATGATTTAAGCTTATGCTTTGGGATGCAAAAGAAGCAGGAAAGCCAATGAAGCCAATCCAGAGGTTTGTTTCAGCATTCTATTACTAATGCCTATATTTTAACTGGACATAGTTTTTTCTTGTTGGGTGACTCAACTTCACTTCAGAATTACAGGAAGACAAAGCCTTGTTCTTCATCAGTTAAAAAGGCTGCACAGTCTTCTGAAAATTGAAACAACAGCATCTATATAGTAACAAATATGCAAAATCTAGTCTTCAAAAATTATAATTAATATTTTATATAAAATACAATTTGATCTCCACCTAGTTCAATTTGCATTAAGTACATATTATGTTTTCTCTAAGTTTCAGTAAAATTCTTTTTTATAACACACATGCAGCCTCCTGATGAAATGAGGCCGCATGTGTGACCCAAGGCCTGACCACATCACCACTGACCATCTGCAGGGTCTTCTTTGGCTTCAGTTAATTCCAGGCTCTAAGGAACAAGAGGAGGACTTCCCAATTGGGAAATATCATTGTTTTAAGTTTTTCCCAGTTTAAAATCAGCAGAAACACATTGATGTAAACATATACACAGAATTAAAAAGCATTAAAAATAATTTATGAAAATTCCAAAGCAGGCACAAAAAGCCTATTAATGACTAAATGATGATACTAATAACAAGAATATCTGTGTACATGAGACAGAAATAAAATAGAAAAATAGGGCAGAGGCTGTGAGTAGATAGTAAATAACAAAACTGCCAAGTAACTGTACTATATATAGTATATAATGAAACAAAATAACATCCTAATACATCCAGATTTAGGATGGTTAAGTTTCTATTTATCTAAAGTAACCTGATGAAAATGACACCAGAAATAAAAGTGATTCACTAATTTCTGTAAATTAAAACAGACTCTATAATTTATGAGATGCTAATGCTTTGCACATAAGTGAAAAAGTTTTACTTAAAAGAATTTATACTCGATCTTGTTAAAAAAAAGAGACAGTTTGCAGAAACACAGAATTATAACTTACAAAAATATGTAAATGGAAAACAAGATATAAATGAAGAAACTGAGAGGAGGAAAAAGAGGAAAATAAGAAAGCCAGGGATATGATACAGACATGCATAGCATATACAAGAGCTGAAAGTGAGCTGAAAATTAGGCTTTGAGTTGCCAAAGCAAAAAATAAAATGGGATTAGTTAAGAAAATCTGTTTTTATAAGATTTAAAACCTACCAGTGGCCCAGAAGTGGCACAGCTCTTCCTGGCACTGAAACCTGAAGGAAGTGTCTCCTGTGGCTGTTCATAAAAGGGCAATGAGCAGTGTCCCCTTTGTACCAGACCAACTCCTCCCCAAAATGCCAACAATAAACAGCAGAGGAAGCTTCCAGAGTTTTTTCTTAAGGCATCTCTCAATGGATGCTGATGCCAAGATAGCAGAGTACAATTCAGCAAGGGAATACAATAATGCAGTCCAAATACACTGTTTTCCAAGTATGGTCTGGGGGCCCCAGTGTCCTAAAACCATTCAGAGGGTCCATGATAACAAAACTATCTTCATAAGCCACTCTCTGACTTTCTCACTCTCATTGGTGTACAGCAGAGGCTTCCAGAGGCTATATCGCTTTTGATATCACAACAGACTGAATGCGGAAGACATGAGAACATTTTATTAAGCCAGACATTAAAGATATTTGCAAAAATGTCATGTAAATGGGTCTATTGTTTTTTTTAAGTATGTCCATATTTTTAAGCTTTCCAATTTAATTTCTAATGTGGTACATATGATGGCTACAACCCACATAAGCAAAAGCTTTTTGGGGGGTCCCAATAATTTTTTAAAGTGCATAGGGGACCTGGGACTATAAAGTTTGAGAACTGCTGATCTAGGGTAACAGAAAATTAACATCTTGGCTACTTAGAACAATGATGATCATTTGGGGTCTTGGGTCCCTTTAGAATCTGATAAAAGTTTACGGATCCTCTCTCCAGGAAAACATATATGGTACACACCTGTGCATGTGGTTTTGCATAAAATTTCAGGGTTTTCACAGAATGTTTAAGCCCATCTGTTGGTTCCTTGGAGGGTAGGGGAAAGTGGAACTCAGACTTTAAACCAATAAGCTAGATCAGGAGTCACTGGTCTCTACTGGGGCTACTCTGCCATTGCAGAAAAGCAGCCATAGGAAATTTGCAAATTAGTGGATATGCTGTGCACCAATAAAACTTTATTTACAAACACAGGAATCTAGTCTTTGGTCTGTAGTATATAATCCTGATCTAGATTCTAGGAAAATACATGGAATATATTTTTACACTTTATTTCCTGAAATTGAGCCTTTGAAAGGAACTAGAGAAAGGGTTCAAGGTATATTCTCTGAGGTCAAATTTAGCTAAATTAGGGCAGATCTCAGAGGTCTTGAGAGTAAGCTGACAAAAATAAAGCTGGCATCTTTTTATAAAGTTGATAGCCTCCTTAAGGGAGGGTGGGCAAAGCCAAGGGTTATCTCAGAAACCTTAGAATATAGACAGATGTTCAGCCCCAAAATGGTACACCATTAGGAATAACCATGATATCTTCATTATGGGAATTGCCATCAATGCTAGATTTTAAAATTTTGTCATAGTTGTGAAACAAAATTTGGTATATACATGCAATGAAATTCAGCCATAAAGATGAATAAAGTGCTGATGCTACAATGTGAGTGAATCTTAAAAACATGCTGAATGAAAGAAGTCAGTCACAAAAGGTCACATATTGTATGATTCCATTTATATGAAATATCCAGAAGAGGCAAGTCCATAGAGACAGAAGCAGAATGCTGGTTGCCAGGGGCGGGGGTGAGGGAGGAATGGGGAGTAAGTATTAATGGTTGTGGGGTCTTTTTTGGGGTAATGAAAATGTTTTGGAACTAGATAGAGGTGGTGGTAGCGCAATGTTGTTAATATACCAAACACAACTGAATTGTACATTTTTTTAATAGTTAATTTTATGTTATACAGATTTTATGCAAAAAAAAATTCAACATAGCACCTTTAGAACCTCTAAGATGAATTGACAAGGTAATACACTGTGAAGTAACTGAATTATTTAACCAGCTTTATACAACTGATAGATCGACACCAAGTAAGTGTTGACAGACCCCTGGAAGACATGATAATGCCTGATCTTGAGGTACTTTTATAATCACCTCCTGAAGCCTTTCCTAACATGTGACAAAATAGTTACATCAACAGTGTAAAGAAGAATACTTTCTGAAAACTCTAGAAGAGAAGGTGCAGGAGTATTTAGATCTAGGCCACACAAGTGGTTTGAATTGGTACTATGTTAAGTTACAAAATGGGGAGAGTGCAGATAGAGAAACAAATCAGATCCCTCTCGGATATATTCCAAGCGCCTGATATGTCATAAGACAGATCCTAAAACTTTGAGCCACAAAGTGGTAGCAAAGTGCTGATTCTGAATGAGCAACAGGAGCCATGTGTCTAAGCTTAGCCCATAACAAGTTTCTGGCCAGAATCAAAAGGGAGGGGACTGTCATTAAAGTTGAAACAGTTTACAAGTTTCTCCATAAAATAAGTCATTGAAATAATAATCATTAAGCTAAGTCTAAAGACGATATATGCAATTTGCAAGCTGTAAGTTGCAATTTGCAAAAAGGAGAACTGGCCTAAAGCTGTCTAAAAGAAAAAGCCTCATAAACTAAAAAATTATAGAGGAAAGAAGAAAACATTGACCTATTTCGACAGGATGAAATTCATGTAAAATTAATACAGGTCCATAACCCTTTCAGCTCTGATGACCTTCACTGAGACCACATCAAGAGAATAAAATTATTAATGGCAGCTTTTCAAGGGGAGTGGAATTTCTATGTTTCATTGTTTTACTCTGTTAAAATGCACAAAATTCTTGAAATTAAAATTTAGATAATCCAGTAGAAATATCAAATAAAAATCTCTAACCTATGGAAAAAGTCTCAAATATTTTCACTGTGACCTTGTGAAAAATCACTTATATAATCTGGGCACCGAGACTGACTACACATAAAATTTTTTTTTAAAAAAAAAGTTATTTTTACAATGCCCTTCCACTTAATACAACAAAATCTTCTCTTAGGATCAACTTACAAGGGGGCTGCCAGGCAACTATATTGATCAAAATAGTTACATAAACTTGGTCACTTTGACTTCGTTTCCATATACAGCAGGCTGCAGGTGGTGTTAAATTCAAGTGTCTCCTTTCACACTCTAGGATCTTCAACCTCTGCAGTGGTTGCACAGTCTTTTTCTGTAAGTTAAGCTCCTGTCCACCTAGCCTTTTCCCTTAACAGCTGGAGAGAGTGGTCTCTGCCTGTTGAAGTGGGCTCATCCTGTCTGGGCAGTGCACCTGCACTAGAGTTATCAACCTGAGCTAGAGTTATCAAGAGCCTTCTGGCTGTACTGCTGACTGTCCCCATCCTTGGTTTCTATGACCCCTTCTAGTCTTTTTGTTTCTCTGACCATCCCTTCTTCATCTTCTTCTTGGCTTTTCTTCCCACTCTAAAGTTCTGTCCTCATGCCTCCACTCTTTCCCCTATAAATTCTTTCTGGACTATTTCTGTCTTGTTTGAAAGCCCCTCACCAGCTCCCACTACCATTAGGACAAAGACTCACTTTTCTTCCTGTGCCCTAGGAGACTACAATCTGGTTCCAGTTCTCTCACCAGCCTCCTACTGTGTCACTTTTCCCTGGTTCTCTGTGCTGTAGCCAGACAGGTCTTCACATTCCTGGAACATACCATTTCCTACCACCTATTCTGTTCTTTCCACCTGGAGTACTGCACATATCTGGCTGCTCCTCTCACCCCACTCCTTGAAAGTTCAGCTCACGCGGTATTACTTTAGCTAAGCTTTCACTGCCTTGGCACCTGACACCACTCACCCACCCCATCTCATGGGTTCCTGGAACCTGTGCCTCTCCCTAGCACTTATCTAAACTGTAATAAAATAGTTGTGTTTAGTGTCTTTCTTCCCTGCGAGGACATCAGCTCCATGAATACCAAATCTGCATCTGTCTTGCTCACCATCAAACTCCCAGCATCTTGCACACTACCTTCCTTTACACTGAAACCTCTGAATTTATGGAATAAATGATGAAACCCAAAGGCTACCATGGTTTCCATTCCGTTTCAAAGTAACTACATTTCCAGAAATGGCCCTTTTGAGCTTCAGGTCCATATCTCCAACCAACTATATGATTACATGATCCCTCTATTTCTCTCCCCCCCCCATTACTGTATCGTTTTCCCATACAAATCTGTTCTTCTCTCTATATTCTCCACTTTAGTAAATAACATCACCATCTGCTCAGACGCCCAAGCTAGGAACTGCTGAATCCTTTCTTTCCTTTATTCTTCTTTCCTTCTTCACCCCTCCCTCCTCTTATCTCCCTTATTCCTACAGACAATCTTTGGTTCTAGCCCTTGCCTTTTCTTCCCTAAATTATTAAAACAGCTTCCGACTTGCACTGAAATACTAACCCCCTCCAATCCAATTCCTATCCTCCTGGCGAAACACTTTTTAATAAAATACAAACATGATCAAATCACACACATCCCTATTTCTTGAAGACCTTCTATGGCTCCCATTATCTTCTGGATAAACTCTACACTCAGCAGGAAATACAAGGCCCTACTTGTGTAGTTCTGCCATTGTCGACCCTGAACTCCACGTTCCAGCCACACAGAAATACTGGCAATGTTCAAAGGCTCTATCTTGTCTGTTTCATCTCTGACAGGATGCTGCGTTTGCCCGAAACGTCCCTCCCTCCTCGTTCACCTGGCAGCTCGTGCTTCGGTGAAGCACTGGTCGGAGTCCCTCTGCTCGACCTGTGCCTCCAACCCGTCAAACCAAATGCTGCACTTGGGTCACTGGATGGGTCTCGCTCAGAGCCGTGCAGGTTCCCACCTGCGTGCCTCCCCACCTCCAGCAGCGCCTCCGCGAAGGAGGGCGGACCGCGACCTCGCAAGGCTATGACCTTCGCGCCCGGTGCTCCCCGGCTCGGCCCCGGCCCTCCGACCCCGGAGCTCCCCTAGCCCCGGGTGTGCAAGAAGGGCCAGGCGGAAGGCGACACTGCGGGCCACCTACCATTCTCTCCGGCGCTCCCCAGCTTCCTGCCGGCCCAGCCGTCTGCGCAGGAGCCCCGGCCGCCTCCTGCTCCAGTCCAGCCACTCCGTCCTCGTCCTCAGAGTCGGCTCCCGGGACACACGCCCCGGGAGGGGCGCAGGGGAGGTGGCGACAGGTCCTGCCGACGGAACTCCAACTCCCGGCGTGCACCAATTCGCCCGGGAGCCAACCGGACCCAGGCCCCGCCCCCTTCCCTCCCCCACTCCGACGCGCATAGCGCTCTCGGGGACCGGCAGGACCCGCACGCGCCTCCTTCTCCTCCTCCGACTCCGAAGTGCGTGGGCCACCCAGGAGTCGACAGTTCTCAGGCCCGCCCTCCTCCTACAAATCCCATCGTGCACTGCGCAGCCCGTGGGCCAACAGTATGCGGGTACTCCTTACCTTCCTACAAATCCCGACGAGCACCGCGCCTCCCCGGGCCGACGGAACCCTGCCCCACCCTCTTAAAGGAGCCGTGACTCCGTCCTAGCCTCGGCCGCGGAGAGCGCGTTCGGTTGAGGGGTCGAGCAGCCTGGGCCCTCCCAGTGCCCGCCCCGGTCCCTGTCCCTGCCCCAGGGCCGGCACCGCTGCCTGCGAAGGGATGCGGGAAAGCCGCGTTCCTGTCCGCCCCTCACCTCCTGGCGCCGGAGAGCCGGGCCCAGGACGCGCGCCCTCCGGAACGTCCCGGTGAGCGCTGCGTGGGGTTCGGGCGAGAGGCTCGGAGCCTCCGGTCCTGCCGGAAGTTCGGGCCCTCGGGGCTCGCTCCCGGGGGTCTCCCCTTCCCCGGGTCTTCCCTCTTCTTCCTCTCAAGGGTCTGTCTCTCAGACCCGGATCCTTCAGATCGCTAAGCATCGCTCTCCGTGTCTCCGCCTGCGCGCGCGTCTGGCCCTGCGGTGTGTGAGGGTGATTGTTCAGCTTCCTTCACAACCTCTTGTAAAGACAGATGGACCTGGTGGTGGACCCCAGGATTCTGTTCAAGAAGATCTGATGGGCCAGTGATGGGACGTGCAGTCTTTATCCGTGAAGTTGGGGAAGCGACCCAAGTCAGTGGTTAAACGACTGGGTGGGTTTACAGACCCCCCAGCCGGGCTGCATAACTTAGGTGTGAACTTCTTGTTGTAGCCGGTCATATAAACAGGCTCACACACAAGACCTAACGCCTTCTGTGTGCTTCATCCGTTAATTATATTGATGTACTGACTGGCTGTTCTGGGCCAGCTCCCAGGAAAGACAGGGCATACCCACTGATGGCTGGATTTCAGCGGCCAGTTCACCTTCCCGCACGTGAACCCGGGCGGAGGAGAGTGCCAAGGTGGATCCTTTACTCCTCCCCCGAAAGAATTCTTCTTTGCAGGTCCCTTCTTATTTATTCCCTCCCACCCCGCACGTCCGCTGTTCTGGCTGTAAAGAAAGAACAATCGCTGGTCGCAGACTTCCAACCCTCTTCATAGGCCTTGCGTCTCAGTCCGTTTTGGACTTCACCTAATAGCACCTGAATAAATATAATTTTAAATACACTTTGTAACACTGTTAAGCTCTGACGTTCACATATTATTAGGTGGTATCATGATCTAGGTATAAGGTAGCTCAGCATTTTCAGAGTTTTACATTTTTATAATTATTCACTGGATCAGAGTATTTTATAGGTTCATCAATTTTTAAAAAGTAGTGTCTCAGTGATTGGGTTAGTCAATGGAATATTTGTTTTTTATACAGTTTAACAATTAAATGCCTTAAAGATTTTTAATGTTCGTTAAAGTTTTCTTTCTCCTTCCCTCCTCTCAACTCATTCTCCAGTTCTTTTACTAATTAGATGAGAATCAACCATAAAATGTATTTACAGGATTATGAGTGCATTATCTTTTAAGAAATATACTTTGCATTATTTCATTTGTTAAAGTTTAAATCCTCCCGAAATTATATTGAGGTGTAGATTATTTGTTGGAGTTTCCTCGCTTTTTAAGACCTAAAAGTGTTGGTGTCATGAAGAAATTCTAATTTTGAACTACTTAACTACAAATCTTCATATTTTCCCTTTTTCAGGAAAAGCTAAATAACTAGCACTGGACTTGTTAACCCTCTACCTGCCATACTCACACTGCTTGCTCCCAATTTCCTGTCTGTAGCCCAGGCACCAGGTGAGTACCTCCCACACTTGCAGCTTGGGTTCAGCTGGGTGGACAGGGCTGGCACCATTGGTGGGCAGTAGGGAGAGCTGTGGGGAGTGGAGTTAGAGACTAGCTGGTGTGGCCTCTGCTGCACTTGTGTGGTGAACAGTCTAGACTCTCAGCAGTTTGATCTGGTAAATTTGAGGCAGTGTGTCTGGAAAGTCTTGAGAAAGAGAGACAGTGGAGGAGTTGCACATGAGCAAGAGGCTGCGTAGCAGAGCTATGAGGTTTTCAAATATTAGCCAATTACATAAAATTGAAAAACAGGAGCTGCTTCTCCCTCATTATCCCCTCCCGTTTCGGCCTCCCCATCCCTTTCCTTGAAAGGACTGCATGACCCTAGGGCTCTAGGCTCTGTGCCTCCTAACAGCAGATGTCTATGGAGATAGTCTCCTCCATTCCCTGCAGTCACATTACCTAAAGTTAGAGGTGTGTAGGAGAAATCTTTAACTTTGGTGACTTGGCTCTGGGAAAGCCTGATCTTAGACTATGTTATTGTGCTTTGCTTTGAGTTTTTTTATCCAGTAAATGATATGTGATATTTCTGAATTATTAAAAATTCTCAATAGAATGAGTAATTGATTTTTATGTAAAATAACAGTGAATTGAAAGTATTGGAAGTTTTTGGTTTGTGTCAGGTAGGCTTAATGGTGAACCCATTTGCCTTTTTATTCTAAATCATTTAAGACATTACAAATATTTTTCTTCATCAAATAATCTCGTCAATTTTAAAGTAAGTTTTGGGATTCCTGTTCTGCATTTATTAAAACCAGCAGAACCCATTAGAAATTTGGGAAAATTGGGGATATGTATTTTAATTAATGTTGGAATATGTATAAATAAGAACTTTGCAGGAGGGGTTGTGCTCATTGATTCGCTATTTCTCTAAATGAAAAGTAATCCAGTTTTACTGTACTTGAGGCATCTTGTTTTACTGTACTTGAAGCTCTGTTTTAGGGCATTTCGTAGTTTAAAATATAAAAAATGTCATGGGCATGGTTTCCATTGCTCTGCAATGTAAATGGTGATCATTACACATAATAAGGACCTAGTGGGAAACAATAAGCATTTATATAGAATTTTTAAAACTTTATTTTGAGATGATTATAGATTCACATACAGTTGTAAGGAATAATACAGAGAAATCCTGTAGACCCTTCACCCAGTTTTCCCCAGTGATAGCTCCTTGCAAAACTATAGTATAAGCAGGAGATTACATTGATAAAATTCATCCACCTAATTCAGATTGTACCAGTTTTACATACATTCCTCAGTGTGTGTCTAGATTTGCACATTTCTGTCACATGTAGATTTGTGCGACCACTACCACTGTCAAGACACGGAACATTTCTGTCCCACAGAGTCCCTTCTGTTGCTTTGTTATTGCCACAGCTACCCCCTCCTCCTTCCTGATAATTACTATCTATTCTCCAGCTCTACAGTTTGTCATTTTAAGAATGTTGTATAAGTGGAATCGTATCGTGTGTGTGATAAGCTCTCCTCACTCAGCCTTCAGATCTTCCTAGGTTGTACATATCAGTAGTTCAAAATATGGAAATTTGGAGAATTCCTTATAGAAAGAACAAACTTAAAGTGTCTTTTTGTTTAATTAAAAATAACAGTAATAAAAAACACTGAATCTAAAAATGTTTACTATTTATTCAAGAAAAAGCATGCTACAATTTAGTAGTTCATTGGATTTGGTAGCTAAGTTTGAAGAGAAAATAAAATGAGTTTATGGAAAAGGAATGATTCATATTTTAAGGTTCTATAAATATCAGTTTCATGTTGATGATAAAAGCTTATTTCAGTGGAAATAGTGTGACTACAACTAAAATTCTCAAAGTTGTCTCATAAAAATTAATAACTCTCTTGGGTATTATAGGTAGAGGGATAAATTTCATTTCAGGAACTTGTTTGAGAAAAGAACCAGAAGCTTACAGAGGGATGTTACGCACAAACTATGCAGGAGGTTATTTTTCTGAAGTTTAAAATCCATAAGAGAGTCACTTTTAGGGGAAACATTAATGAAACATCTGAAATTTCTGCCTTGGTTCTGAAATGGATACTAAAAGTGTATACTTCTGAAGTACAATTGAATTCTTTCTCTTTTGGAGCAATAGATGCTTAGCAATTAAATGAGTCATTAAAATAACAGATCAACTATATTGCTAGGTATTACTATGACTAGTTAATCCTTTATTTACTTTTAAGGTGGAAACATTTACTTACAGTTGTATTTAAACTGTAGCAACAGCAAGTTCTCATTTATCCTACCTTGTTAGAAAGTGAACTATTTAAGGTAAGTGAATTTTCTGTGTAATATTAGGAGCCGAAGTGTCTAAAATTGTACTAACATTGAACAGTTTCCTGAATTTTTAACCAGAATATAGTCTTCTCTTAGCGACTTTTGATTGTCATTCTGAATATTGGTGGCTCTTCTGCTCTCTAGTAGTGGTATTTTCAGGATCTGTTGAAGTGCATAAAAACAGTTCACCTCTTAGGTTACTTGGGCTGCTAGTCTTTGCTGAGTTCTCGTGTTTCTTTTTCCTAAACTCTGTTTTGTCTTCACTTTCTGTTGGCTGTCATTTCTTGCTTTGGTTAGAATTCTATCTCTAGAAATACCACCTTTTTTTATTTTTGCTGCATCTAATCTGCTTTGCCTCAGAAACCAGATTAAACTGATTAGAACTGGGATTACCAGTTAAAGTATAGTTATATATTTTAGTAAACATTTCAAGGTAGGGGAAATATTGGGATATTTGACAGTCGAGTAGGAATTCCTAACAGGGTAATCCATTGGATGCTGCTATTAAGAATGATTAGGTAGTATATATGAAAGTTTTGTTTCCTTTAGCTACAAATCCTGTGTAAATTAGGTTTGTTGTGTTTTCTTTTTGGCCTAACTACTTGTGCCCAATGCATTCCTAATTGCCAGGTTCAGTGTATATTTTTTAGGGTATATCTTACTGGCCTCTCTTGGATTTGTTACTTCTTCCTTCTTTAGTCTATTTTACTACTTCTGAGGTCATTCTTTCTTAGTGACCTTCTGACACAGCTGCCCCTGCTCCTTGATAAGGCTCTCCTCTGGGGGACGCAGCCCTACCTATTGCTTATTATAATCTTTTCACACCACAGCTGCAGCTCCCACTGCTGCCTACACTGAAACCTTCATTTCATCATGTCCAGGGTCCTGTGTGTGCTTCACTTACCAGGATAAATTCATATATATTGCTTGAAGTCTTCCTAAAGAGAGAAAGAGATGGAGCCTGAATTTGGATGACTGAAAATGTTCGAACATTTCATAAAGCCCTAAGATCTAAATGTTATATTTTGAGAGATCTAAATGTTATATTTTGAGAGATCTTTTTTATCCTCGATATCTTGTTAGCACCTAACTGTAGACTGACTTTTGAAATTTAGAAATTTGGCAAATTCCAAATAATTTTTGAAAGCAAACAATATGACAAAGCAAGCTAATAGTAGCTCAAAAGATTTCGTTTCTGAAATGATACAGAGTATGTTTCCTCCAAGTGGTTCACTGATTTGTGAATTCTCTGGCTTTTGATACATGGACCCTCTTAAATAGAGTTGTTTTTTTGCACATGATAGATTTAGTAGATACATGAGGCCTGGTTTTTCTTTAAAAATATTGCCTTTACATTCAGATGAAAGCTTTAATCTCAATTCTTTACCAGGAACCATACTTTACCATAAATATTTAAAATCAATATTTGATTTTAACCTAAGTGCAATAAATAGTTAAGATGTTATTATTAATCTAGGAAAAATAACATTTTCTTCAGAACAGTGATAGTTTCCTGGATATAATTATTTAATACTTTAATTCTGATCTCAGTAGTAATGAATCATCATTCAACTATATGTGACAATAAGCCTCTTTTTCAGCTGAAAATGTGTATCTAAAATGCAAGCTCAACTTAGCAGAAATCTCTGGACTGCCTTGCCCTGTCCTCTAAAATTGGATCATGAAGGTATTGGAAAAAAACTATTTCTGGGTGTTGCTTCCATTACTTCATTTAATAGCAAATGCTGCAGAACATGAAGAGGTAGCAAAACACGCCATCAAGTTACACCGAGGCAAAGGGGCAGCTATCACACAGAAGAAGCAATGGGTCCTAGATGGTTGCAGAAAGTTATCTGGGCTTCTTCGCCAAAAGACTGTGGTTCTTAACAAACTGAAAAATGCAATCAGAGCAGTGGAAAAAGACGTTGGCCTGTCGGATGAAGAGAAACTGTTTCAAGTGCACACGTTTGAAATTTTCCAAAAGGAGCTGAATGAAAGTGAAAATTCAGTCTTCCAGGCTATCCATGGACTCCAGAGAGCCCTGCAGGGAGATTACAAGGACGTTGTGAACATGAAAGAGAGCAGCAGGCAGCGCCTGGAGGCTTTGAGAGAGGCTGCCATAAAGGTTAGTCCTCATCTACCGAGAAAAAACAATTCACACTCTGAGCTAGAAAGTAGAGGAAAGAGAAAAATACAGTGCTGATGCTTCAGCAGGTGTGATCTGTCAGGGCATCTGTTCATAATCAAACACATAGAGAAAATCATGTGTAGGAGAATCTTTTCCTTTTGCATACTATTTTAGCATATTTTATCACTTCTAGAAGGAGTCATTCTTTAATGCTTTTCTCTATTGTGAAATCCTCGGGTGATTAAAATAGTTACTGAAGATATTCCAATAAACTGATGTGGAAATAAATATATGTTTGTAATTGCAATCAACATTTTGAGTTTCTGACAAGAATTTTTTTTTCTGACAAGAATTTCTGTGTGAAGTTTGATTTTCTTTTTTCTTTTTCTTTTTTAATTAATTTATGATTTTCTTCAACATCCGTATACTAAAAACAGAATATTAAAATATTAAATGGATATATGCATTTGAATTAAAGATTTTGATGAAGTACACTTTTAAAATGAAAAATATTACTATAGCAGGTGTGATATTACATATATAATTTTTTTTCAAACCATCTATTATGTGCCAGGCATTTTAAATATATAAAATATCATTTCCTCTTCATAGCTGAAAAAATAAAGAAGATATTGACTTATTAAAACCTTCTTTACCAAAGTATGGTTATTTGGGATGGAAATACAGTCATGTGCCACATAATGACATTTCAGTGATGGACTGAATATATGACAGTGGTCCCATAAGTTTTTAACGGAGCTGAAAAATTCCTATCGCCTAGTGCTGTAGCTGTCGTAGCATCTGAGCACAGCATATTACTCATGTGTTTGTGGTCATGCTGGTGTCAATAAACCTACTGCACTGCCAGTCATGCGAAAGTATAGCACATACAATTATAGTAGTAGGCTTTGTCAGCTAGGTTTGTGTAAGCACAGTCTATGATGTTCACATGATGACAAAGTCACCTAACGACACATTGCTAGAATGTATCTCCATCATTTAGTAGCTCATGGCTGTATGGTCATGGGATAAACGGCTAAGTCAGGGTTTTTGGCCAACTCGATTCAGTCATCTTGTCTATTTTGTGTGTTATTCATGTTAGAAACAGACCATGATGCTGTCCTCTAAACAAGTGTTACTGCCTTGCCAGAGTCTCTTGGACAGTTAAGACATTAAAACTCCTTGGTTTTAAAGAGAGATACAGTAGTCCCTTTTTATCCACGGTTTTGCTTTCCACAGCCTTAGTTACTCTTGGTCAACTGAGATCTGAAAATGTTAAATGGAAAATTTCAGAAATAGACAATTCATAAGTTTTAAATTACACACTGTTCTGAATAGTGTGATGAAATATCGTGCCATCCCACTCCATCTCACCTGGGACGTGAATCATCCCTTTGTCCAGGTGTCCACAACGTGTATGCCACCTGCCCCTTAGTCACTCAGCCATCTCTGTTATCTGATCAACTGTCTCTGTATAGCAGTGCCTGTGTCCAAGTAACCGTATTTTACTTACTAATGGCCCCAAAGAACAGAGTAGTGGTGCTGGCAATTCGGATATGCCAAAGAGAAGCCATACAGTGCTGCTTTTAAGTGAAAAGGTATGTGTGTATAGGAAAAAACATGTAAGATTTGATGCCATCCACAGGTTCAGGCTTCCATTGGAGGTCTTGGAATGTATCCCCCAAAGATAAGTGGGGATTACTGTACTTAGAGGTAGTTTAACTGTAAAATAGAGAACATGAGTTTGAGTGACATTGAACCAAATATGCATACTTTCTACAACTTGAATGAACAACATTTCAGCTTACACTGGTGCTTGCCTTGTATCTCTGAGATAGTCCAGGTATTGATAGCCCCCAGCTGTGTGTTAGATGGGTTGCTATGATATTGAGTAGAGATCTATAAAATAGCCATCCTTGTCCCTGGGACTGTCCTGCCACTTCTCTGTCCTAGCTATGCCCACTCCTTTAAATGTGAATACATATTTTAATAGTACGTTTATTGATTTAAGATAGCTTGAGTTTAAATATGATTGTATAAAATATATGTATTAAATTCTATTACCAACACTATCCATCAGTTTTCCAGATAGTTAATACTGTTAGATTCTTCTGGAGTAATTTACCATTTGTAATTTGGAATTATTGTGTATCCTGCTTAGAAATTGATAGCTTAATTATCAAGCATCACAGCTGTTTTGAAAGAACAACTATACCTCCATACCTAGTAGGCACAGTGCCTGGAACATAATCAGTATTCAGTGAGTGTTTTTTGTCTAAATAGATGATCTTCAGAATTTATTTAGAGTAGTATATTACTTTTGTTGATGTACAGTCGTGTTGCTTAATGACAGAGATATGTACTGAGAAATGCATCATTAGGTGATTTGTTCATTGTGTGAACATCATGGAGTGCACTTACACAAACCTAGATAGTATAGCCTACTACACACCTAGGCTATATGGCATAGCCTATTGATCCTAGGCTGCAAACCTGTACAGCATGTTACTGTACTGAATACTGTAGGCAATTGTAACACAATGGTAAGTATTCATTTATTTAAACATAGAAAAGGTACATTAAAATATGGTATAAAAGAAAAAATGGTACACTTGTATAGGACACTTACCATGAGTGGAGCTTGCAGGACTGGAAATTGCTGAGTGAGTCAGTGAGTTACTGGTGAGTAAATGTGAAGGCCTAGGACATTATAATACTGTAGACTTTATAAACATTGTTCCACAAGCCCTCCCCCACTTCCTTCCAACAGGGTCAGAAATAGAACATCAAAGCTGTCAGTGTTGCTCCATGAACAGGGATGTGGGTTGGATTAATTGGAGATATTGGAGAAGCTGGCTGCGTAATCCATAGATCACTGTAATTGTGTCTGTCAGGAGGGAGTGAAAGATGACCTGAGGATCAGTAGGAATAACAACAAATCAAGATGGAGAGAGAAAGGAACACAAGGGATTGTCATGGCAATGTGGTTTTGGCTATTGCATGTTGGAGCAGTGGTCAGATTAAGGAATTTTGTGGTATTCATTTAAAAAAAGAGAGAGTGTTTAACATAGAGAGGGTATGGAGCTAAGGACTAAATATTTTGAGTTTGGAAATTTGGTTTGATTCCATTAATCCTATGAGGCACAAAGGGCTCTCTCTGGCATTGAATCGATGAAAGAAAGAAAACTTATCTATGCTTTATATTATTGCATCCTGAAAATATTTCTGAAGTACAGGGGCAAGCTGTCTCTGTACTACTACAGAAAACTTTTACTAAAGTGGCAGTCATTTAATATTTGTTAAGGTAGCTCTTGTACACCTGTGTCTTTGTACAGGATCTTAGGTCCTCAACAAATAATTTACAGCAGTAAACTCTGAAGACCATCAGGCTAGATCTGGAAGGACTGTAGTATCACCTGCATATGTAGAACTGGGAGGACAGGCTCCTCTGTGCTGAAACAAGTCAGTGGCAGACCGATAGGCATGTAATCTGTGCACTCAAAATTGATGTGCTGTGAGTAAGAGGGAATCTTGCTAAGCCCCACAGATAGGGCTCCCATTGTAAACAAAGCAAAACAAAACAAAACTCCTGAACCACATATACTTCCATTTCTTAGAGGAAATTCAGCTCCATTATAATCTTATGGTACCATTGTCATATTGTTGATCAAAACATTATAAAGGATTTGGCTATATGTAAAAGTAGCTTTCTCTAAACACTTGCTAAGCTTAATAATGTTTGAATAGTCTAGGACACTTGACCATCCCTAACTGACTGGAGCTAGACTTACACATTTATGACAGGAGTATTTGACAGTGCATGTGTTCAGGACCTGTACCTGAATGGAAGTTATATCCTAGTTTATTTCTAAATAAACCCCGCTCTTTATTTCTTACAAATGAATAGGAAGAAACAGAATATGTGGAACTTCTGGCAGCAGAAAAACATCAAGTTGAAGCCCTTAAAAATATGCAACATCAAAACAAAAGTTTATCCATGCTTGATGAAATTCTTGAAGATGTAAGAAAGGCAGCAGATCGTTTAGAAGAGGAAATAGAAGAACATGCTTTTGATGACAATAAATCAGTAAGTAGCATTCCATACAATTTCCTCGTCACCTGCTGAGCTATTTACTGAAAGAATATGTTGAAATTGTTTGCATCTATATATTTTTGTGTAGATTGAAAGACAAACACTTCTGTGTCATAAAAATAATTTGGTTTAATCCTGCCAAAGTATACTAGTTATCCTTTATTTTCCCTTCATGTTTGTCAGTCCCCCGTCAGTGGCTCATCTTTGTTTTCCAGTTGTGTACTCAGGTGGGTTAGGACCCCTGCTTCAAGAAAGCTTGCTCTGGACAGTCAGGTTTCAATATTGGTCAACCGGGGAGCAATAAGCTCTTTATAGGAAATGATCTCCATATCTGAAGCAGGATTTCAGACTGTTCACTCGTTATATGTTCAGGATTCTTTGGGGAAAAATTAGATTAATGCTGAAAATTGTGAGTCTTAGAATGGACTCAGAAAAGAGTTAGGTAATAAAAAAACAAATTAGAACAAAATCAGAGAAGAAAGGAGGGAAAATAAAATTGAGTGAAAGGAATGGGATGTTTTTAAAACTAATTATGGGATGGAGGATAACTCATAAGTATTTTAAGGGCTATGAATTTTTGAAAGAGTATGCCCTTGAAAGTAAAACACTCATTCCCTTTACTCATGGCTCCCTGAACATTTTTGTATTTCAAAGGCATCGGGGTTTCCCCCCACCAAGCATTTCTCCATATCTTTGTGGCACCAGCAGGATGTCCTATAATTCGATTCAGTTCTGAATCTATATACGTGGAGTTAGTGCAGACCCCACAGATAAAGTCTCAGTCCAAGACTGTCCCCTCAATTTCAGACACCAATCCCAAGTCCCAGGTTGTCACCTTGGAGAATCTCATGACCTCTGTCCTCTGCCTTCAGAATTTACTGGAGCAGATCACAGAACCCAGAAAAGCAGTGTGCTTTCTAGATTACCAGTATATTATTATAAAGGATACAGCTCAGGAAGAGGCAGATGGAAGAGTTACATGGGGGAAAGTATGAGGAAAGAGAGTGGAGTTCCCATGCCCTCTCTGGGCCCACCACCCTCCCAGCTGAACACCTCCCCGTGTTTAGCAAGCTGGAAGATCTCCGAACCCCATACTTGAGAGATTTTTATGGAAGCTTCATTATGTAGATTTGCGATGAACTCAGCCTCCAGCCCCTTTTCCCTTCCTGGAGATCTGGGTAGGTCTGAAAGGTCAACCCTCTCATCACATGGTTGGTTCTCCTGATAACTAGTCTAGTCTTGTGGCTATCTAAGGGCTTTCTAAATATTACCTTACTAATATAAACACAGGTGAAGTTGCTAGGGGCTTGTTATTAATAACAAGACACTCTTCTGTCGCTCTAGAGCTATTTCAGGAACCAAGGACAAAAGACAAATATAACAAAAGATGTTCTCATTGCTTGTTATCACTTAGGAAATTACATGGGTTTTGGGAGCTGTGAGCCAGGAAAGGGGATAAAGACCAAATATATATTTCTTATTAGAAATCACAATGTCATACCCTGAAATAAGGTAAAGTAGATATTTGGAAGTAATAGAAATCCTAAACACTTCCATCCTTAAATAACTTTTTTAATTGAAAAATTTTTCCTAATTCATGCCAATGAACATTTATTGATCTTTTGTCACACTTGACAGAATACTAAAATATTCCTTTCATTCTTCTATATAGAATTTACTCTCTAAAAGTTGAACTTGAAAACACTTTATTGGTTTTAATTACATAATATTGGTTATTCTTATAGGTCAAAGGTGTCAATTTTGAGGCCGTCCTGAGGGTGGAGGAAGAAGAGGCCAATTCCAAACAAAATCTCACGAAACGGGAAGTGGAGGATGATTTAGGTCTTAGCATGCTAATTGACTCCCAGAACAACCAGTATATTTTGACCAAGCCCAGAGACGCAACAATCCCACGTGCAGATCACCACTTCATAAAGGTAGTCTGTCTGCTTGCTCTCCTCTCAAAATCATATGCGGGGCTTAATTCCTACTAATGTCCCTGACTATCTCCTGATACACATATCAAGTAAAATTGAGCTTTATTTTCTGAACATTATAGTAGAGTGTACAACCTTCCTTGTAATAGATTCTACTAGAATTTCTTATGTTTTCTGTGATTTGAAACATTTTTTCTTAATTTTTTTTCTGTAAGAATAAGGCATTTTAATGTTTAAATGAAAATTAATTTGCTTTTGAGAGTCTGGAAGACTTTTCGAAGTTAAGAGTTACTACAATAGGATTAAAGCTTTAACCCTCTAAAAACTATTTTCACTAAGATAGAACATTCTTTTGAGGCACAGAAGTTTTGGCTAAAATATCACACATGGCTTTATTTAGACATGGGTGCACTGTGAGAACTGTCGCCTCCAGTGGTGACTGGTGTTCCTTGACTGAGTTAGATGCAGATCTGTGAGCTCTAAGGAAGCCAGTCTAGTAAGAGGATATAGAATTATTTAAAGACTTGAAGTTGATGGTGTTAAGGATTTTGATGGAAATGAGTAATATAAGTAACAGGGTTCAGCCTACTCAGGATAGGCTGGCAAGTTCTAGGTAAATTGTCAGGTCTCTAACAAAACTCTCTGACAATGGAATTTGCACAGGAAAAGAAACCCAGACAAAGAACCTAGTCTTAGAGATGATGCTAACACAGACAGGCTGAGAAGAATATAAATGATCCCCAAGGGCTACAGTGAGGGGCTGATCCCTATATCAATAGATGTGAATCAATAGATAAAGCTCAGCAGATGTTATTGCCTTCCTGGCTGGAATATCAACTGGGAGGAGCTGAGTCTGCAAACTAAACACATTAGTGCCCTCCATGAACAGGTGGGTTCTCTACTGTGAAGTTAATCTTTTTTTTTTCCCTTTGTAATTAATATATAATTTCTGGGGAAATATTTTGAGACTGTATGAAATCCTGCTCCTCATCAAACTTTCATTAGTTTTAGCACCCACTGATTATTCTTGCCTGAAACAATTATTACTGTGATGGTTATATTGATTTTGTGTGGTGGGACAACTAATGGTGAAGATAAGTGAGTTATACTGGGACACCAGCTCTGAAAAGTTTCCCAGATTAGAAGGCTAAATGGAGTCCTAGTGCTCAGAATTCTTAGAATACTACCATGAGGCTTAAGCAAAGGAAAAAAAAAAAAAAGATAAATTTTGCTATAATTGTTAGACCATCGAGAGCTAACCTCATCTACTCCCAGAATACATTGAGTATTTTCAGCTTCTCTGGGGTACAGAGTAGAAGTAAAAATTCCCTCCCTTCGTTTCATCGTCTGCCCTTTATTTTCATTTAGTGAAATCAGGATACTATCCCATCCTGCTTTTTTCTGTCAACCTACCCTTTTCTTGCTAACTATTATCTTAAATATTTGTTCTTACATTTAGGACATTGTTACCATAGGAATGCTGTCTTTACCTTGTGGCTGGTTATGCACAACAATAGGATTACCTACAATGTTTGGTTATATTATTTGTGGTGTACTTCTGGGACCTTCAGGACTAAATAGTATTAAGGTAAGAACAAAATTTAACTGTTTTAGTATCTGTTTAACAGAATACAAAAGAAACATTCATGAAGACTAAAGAGTTTTAAACTTGAATTAATGAAGATAATTTTTTATAAACCATATTAAAAAAGATGCTCTTTAGAGTTTCATAAGAAATCTCTAAACCATAAGAAAGTCATTTTGTTCATTAATGAATGAGTGACTTTACTAGAGAAAATAATCCTGTTCATATCTTTAAATTATGTTAGTTTTAAAGATTCCATTTCCAGTAATATGATGAACTACATTATTCAGAGACTGAAAGCAAGTAAAAATGCTGGATTAAACATATTTTTTAAAAAATTCTTTACACATAGAAAAACTGATAAAGTAGTGAGGAATTATCAAGCCTAAATGTAGGGTATCATGAGAACCACAGGAGACAATGACACTGAGGCTGCTTTTGCTGGAGGCTATTTGCTGAACAAATTTATGTGAGCTTTATCTTTTGTTGTAAGGAATGGTCCCAGGCTTTTGTGGGCTTCAAAATTTGTCACTTAAATACACACATTTGGACAAAATAGAAAGAGAATGCCAAGAACAGGTGTCATGAGCCCACACGGAAGGAACAGTATAGGATGGTGGAAAATAAGCTACGGAATCCTCCAAACCTCAGTGATGCTTCCCAGTTGGGTAGAACAAAAATAGGCAAAGGGGAAAGTGTGGAATGCTCCACTTGTAGCCTCATCCCCTTACTGATGATTAATACACCTTGTACCAGGTTGGAAGAACCTCTGTGATTTTCCCAGATTGGACAGCAGCAGAAGAGGGTGTGAAGAAATCTTTACACTAAACTAATTTTAACAATAGGTAAGATTAGCCAGGTGAGGAGAAGTTGTACTCAGCTTCTCCAGGCTAAAAGTCTGTAAACAGCGAGTGGTAGAATAGATTGATTACCAATGTGAGACGTGCCCTCGTGGTCTGGGCTCAGCTTGGCAGGGTGGCCTTGGGAAGAATGGTTTTAATTTAATTTTTTGAATAGGTAATTTTCACATGATTGAAACAGTATGAAAAGTAAAAAAATCTCTTCCTATTTCTATCCCATCCCTTTTCAGAATATTTGCAAAGAATAGCAAATACAAATGTTTTCTCCTACCAGCAAAGATAGCTTATAAGCAAAGAATTAGGGCTAAATAACTAAGTAATAGCTATAACTGGAAATTATAAATATGATAATTCTTAATAAATCATCTATACCATGGAAAAATAGTGTAATTACAGTAGATCAAGATAAAAATGCAGGAACAAACTAGCCAAAAGTGGGAGGTCGGTAATGAAAGAAGTGTAATTGTACTAAAATGTTTATCTTTTCCTAGAAGAAGTTAATAGGCTTTCATTTATTAAGTTGAGAAGTATAGATTTAAGTTTATTACTTTAAAGTTATAGGTTAAAGACTGATTTTAAAAGGGAAGAAAAAATAAAAATAGCAGTAAGGAACCATAAAAATCAGAAGACATAAAAGAAGTAAGAACAAGTATCTGTAACAGTAAATTTAAGTGCAATAGACTTTCATGTTAAAAAATACAAGTTTGTAGATGGTGTCGGGGAAAAAAGTACGGTAAATAAGATTAAGTAAAAACAAAACTAAGAAAATTCGAAAGTGAAAGGAGAAAAGGTGACAATAAAAGAGGACAGGATTCATAATGTTAATAACTGACAAACTGAGTAAATGAGGTGGAGTTAGGACAGCACACAGACACATGAAGACGCATGAGAGCCTGTATTTTATTTTCAGATGTTCAGGGAACATTTAAAAAGAAAGGAACTAACAAAAGTAACAATAGCAATTAATGAACTTGAAAACAGGTGAATTCATGAGCTGGTTCTTAGACAATAAAACTGTTCCTCATGCTAATCAAAACAAAAAACAAAAAACCACTGTAATCAGGAGGTCCAAATTATCTCAGATATAGAGAAAATTCAAAGAATTAGTTGTTTTAAAAACATACTGTGTTTTTTGGGGGATAGTCCCACTGAGTATGTTAGTACAAGATTGCTCTGTTAAGCACATTTACTATGTTAAATATATGGTTTTAAAATTTTGTTTTTCAGTCTATTGTACAAGTGGAGACATTAGGAGAATTTGGGGTGTTCTTTACTCTTTTTCTTGTTGGCTTAGAATTTTCCCCTGAAAAGCTGAGAAAGGTAAGGACCTCAATCCATGTTATATTGCACCCAATTTAACACAAATGGTTTTGGTTTATTTACTTTTAACATTTGTTCATGACTTTGCTATTAAATTTAATATTTTTAGAATAGAATATGATGTTTTAGTTTGATATTATTTTTGGAACATAAATTATAAAAGATAAAAGATATTAGAAAAAGTAAAAGTTCAGTGAATAAATGGAATTAGCTTTCCTGTGGCTAATTCCAAAAAAGGTCTGAGAAGCAATATGTTTGAACTTTAATATATGGGTCCCTCCAAGAAGAGCCAAAACTGTTAGAGGCTGATACAGCATAGGGATTGAATATTCAATGTGTTATCTTAGAAATAAATTACTAATTCTAATTCCTGAATAAGTGGAAAATTTTGATTATTATTGCTCTGTCATTGTTAAACGAAAATATTTGAAAGATTAATAATAGGAGCATATATATAAATAAATGTTAAAATAATGGCAGCAACAGTTGCCTTCTAAATTTATTTGCTTTTAGAATTATTACTTTGAATGCTGAAGTATTTCAGAATGGAAATAAGAGGTTGGAACAAACACATCACAGAGGAGGGAAATAGTTCATTGATAAGCTGACGGGAATGGAGGTAGGAGAATAAAAGGAACACTACTGGGTACAAAAAAAATGTCAATTAAAATCAGGTACCATTTTGCCTAACGGTATTAACTAGAATATTAATGTCAAGTGAACAAAGGGTTTTAAAATGACGATGAGGGGTAATAGGTGTTCTTAACCAGATTAATGTAAGTTTTTTGAGAATAGTCTAGCAGTTCAACTTAAGAGCCTTAAACCTAATAGTTCTACTTTTGGGTCTCTATTCAAAGGAAAGAATCAAATATAAGTTTGTTTGTTTGTTTGTTTAAACTAACCCACAAAATGTATCCAGCTCCTCATTGTAGTATTTTTATAAGAGATTAGAAGCAATAACGATGATCAAATATTATGTAGCCATTAAAAGTATTATAAGAATGTGTAATAACAAAGAAAAATATGTTAAAATGCTGAACTCAAAAGGAGAAAAATGAGCAGATAGCATGAACATGGCAATCCAAAAGGATCCAAAACACATAGGAAAAGTAACAAAAAATAGCATACTAAATAACTGTGAAGGCTTATTTTTTCCTTCTCTATATTTTCCAAATTTTCTATAATAACCAATATATACTTTTTGTAATGAGGAGAAATAAACTTTTCGTTTAAAGTCTTGTGTTTGCTTTCAAGGAGTAACTATTCCACTTTTGCTGACCTCTTTTCCCATTCGTCTCCTTAGTTCATCCTGTCTGTCATTCTTTGACCTTTGTTTCCTTTATCTCGTTTTTTCCTATTGAAAGCTCCATTTGTCCATCTATTGATTACTCTTGTTTCCTTTTCATACTTCCTGAGATATGCCTTCTCATAAAGCATTCTGAATTACTTTAGTGTTTTTGCCAGGTACTTTTCTTTTTACATGCTTCTGGCATGATAACCTCCATGTATTAATTTCTGAATTCAAAGTCTAAAGAAAATTGGCTACTTTCCTGAGTCCTAAAGAAAAGTGGTTGCATTCTTCCTGTTAATTCTGTTGAGGTATGTGGTGGATGGAATGGAAGAGAACCAGTTTGGATGGCGAGGACCTCCAGGGCCTCCAAAGGAGCTGAGAGGCTGAGCAGGAAAATCATCTTGGGACGGCTCCATGAAAGTACAGGCCTCTGCTTCGTAGCACAGCATAGGCTCATCTGGGTTTTCATGTGTGTTTAGTTTAAAGAAGTTCATAGCAAACAGCGATGACTACCTTGTGCTTTAGAGCAAAGAGGGACAAAGTTCTGATTCTCCATCAACTAGCATTGCTGTCTCAACAAGGTCCCTCATATCAGTTTCCTCGTCTGTATAGTGAAGGATTTGGAAGATTAAAGTTTCTTCTGACTCTCAATTTTCATAATTTATGTTTTTCTTCACTGTAATAGTCAGTGTTAAACAGAAAAATGTTATACAACATAATGCTAACATAATTTTCAATATAAAAGCTGCATACCTTTATCAGTGTTATGATATTTATATAATACTATAAAGGGTTTTACACCCTCAGTCATTTTAGTTTGTATTTGGTGTTTTGTGAGTAAGCTTAGTAAGTGTGATGTAGTCTGATAAATGGAAAGGGCACCAATTTAGTGACTGGGCAGTGTTCCTCACGTCTTGTCTGGGGTGAGCTGGAGTCTAATGTCCCTTTCAGCTCTGATGGGGATCCTCACTGACCAGTGCCCAAGCTCCAGAGAGCCTTGGCTGCTGCCCCCGTGTGGTGGCCTTGAAACGTGACTTGCACCAAGAATGCATCCTATCCCTTTCTATCTAAGCCCATGGGCTCAGATTGCAAAATATTTATATGTACCTAATAAACTCAATTTTTAAGTAACATATTTGTTTTTCTTTTTTGTTTCTCAGGTATAAGTAATGGGCAAAGCTTTAGAGCACCTGAAGTAACTAGTGTAATCGTTCTTAGTTGATAGAACTCCTGTTGAATGGGTTTCCCTTGTGTTCTTATCATGGTGGGAAATTATTTAATAGGGTTTTTGAAATATTAATAATTGCTGGAAGGCCCCCTTAGGTCTTCTGTGAAATCTCCTAAAGATATGATTAAAAACTATTCAAAAACACCAAAGTCTAAAACTACTTCTGCTTCTTTGACGCTGAAGAAAGTTGTGGATTTTCTGTTCTGCCCACTGGTACAATTGATTGTCTAAGTCATTTATTTGTAAATCATCATCTACTGTCTTACTTCATTCTTCTAGCTTCACTTAAACTATTCTCTAAGTTTTATTTCGTAATAGTTCATCAGTTTTCATCTCTAAATTATAAAATCTTTGGAGGCAGAAGTTGTATTTTCTTCTCTTTTGTTCCTTATTTGTTCTTTCAATAAACACTTGTCACATATGATGTTCCATACACTCTGGTAGCTTCTGAGTTTAAGGTAGTGTATATAGTTAACAATGTCCCCTGCCCTTTGGGAGCTCATATTGGGATTTCAGAAGAATATGAGGGAATTGTGGATAGGAAGTCCTAGGAAAAGAAAGGAAAATAGAACTTAAGAGAGTATGTGAGGTTATGTGTGCATCTGGGTATATGGTCCAGATGCATAGGGAGCAGGGCCTCAGCTGATGGGATTCTCCCATCAGTGCTTCTTAGACTCTGATGTTTGAGGAATTGCTGAACCAAAGGTTCTGATGTAGGCAGCCTGAGGGCCTGCATTTCTGTGAACACAGGTGGTGCAGATGTTCCAGTTCAGGGTCCCACATTGAATAGGAAGTTTCTAAAGGATGCTCTCTACGGTCTTTTCTGTCATCCCCTCTACACCTTGCTTCTCAGGCTAAATGGATTCCAGCTCTCCAGACCAAGATGTGGCAAGACTCTAGATAATAAAGTCAAAGGTTCACTCTGATAATGACCTCGCCTTTCTCTACAAATGCACTAACTAAAATGGAGAGATCGTTACCTACCCAAGGTAGACAGCCAGTTAGTGACAGAGTCAAGCCTAAACTCCAGGTGTCCCTAATTGAGTGCTAACACTACTTACAGAAGGAACTACTAAAACCTCTGAACCTAAAATCCAACATGCCCAGCCCCTTCAGGAGAGGCAGCTGGCTGTGTGGGTCTGATCTGGTCTTTCATCACTCCTTGGCTGTAACATACAGGAAGAGGAAGAATAACTAGGAAGAGATTAGCTTTATGATACCCATCATCACTTCCAAATACAAGAACTAGAGAACATGAAATTTGAACTT
>NW_011889144.1:1393191-1404849 GCF_000151845.1 Pteropus vampyrus
CTCTGCTTGGTGCTAGTCAAGACATGACTTATTGTCACTAAAATGTGTGTAAATAAATGTGCTCTCTTTAGGTGTGGAAGATATCTTTACAAGGACCATGTTATATGACACTATTAATGATTGCATTTGGCTTATTATGGGGACACCTTTTACAGATCAGACCCACTCAGAGTGTCTTTATTTCTACTTGTTTGTCCTTATCAAGCACACCCTTAGTGTCCAGATTCCTTGTGGGCAGTGCCCGGGGTGAGAAAGAAGGTAGGTGATGGTATATTCTAGTATATGTTGATGTATTACACATTTAATTGACTTGAATTCACTTCGAAGGCCTGCTAGAAAAAAATAGCAACTCTTACCTCTTCCCTGGGGCTTTCCTAACAAGTATGGTTACCTGTGCTTGTGTTGCTAGGAACTGATGTCTCTATAAATTTAGCTTCCCCAGACTTCCACTTAATCAAGAAAAGTGCCTTTACATGCTCATATGTTTAGGACAGTTTGAGGACCACATTTAAGAGAAATGAGTCTACATTGACAAATATACTATAGAATCGGTGGATTTAAGAGATTGATGTGCTACACCAAATCTGAAACTACTCACCTCCAGTATTCTAGTTATGTAAGATAATTAAATGTGTTTATTGCCCACACTGCTGTCAACTGGTCTTCTGTTACTTGCAGACTTTAAGCTCTACAACAACAACCTAACGTGATTATTGGTTTAGAATGTTTTAAAACTCTTAAGCTATTTCATTCAACAAAAACTTAACTTTGTACAATAAGTATATGAAGCCTCCTAAAAGGATTACCTGAACTTCTAATCAAAGTGCAATTTTTGCTGGTCATAAGGGATTTTGATTTGGTTTGGTTTGGTTATTTTGCTGCTTTTATATAAATTTACTCTATCAGATAAGTCTTTAAATATGTTACTGTCAATAACTTTTTTTAAAAGAAAAAAATAGCTTATTTTAAAGGGGAACATGACAATTTAGTGTTTAGAAGCACATTTAAAAGGTCCAAAGCCAGAACTGGGGGTTGAAATTGGAGACATTTAGAAGCCTATGTGAAGTAATAAGTTCACAAAAAATGTTTCATTGTCCTTTCTTCTTCCAGATTTATGTAGTCCCTTCAACTAGTGCTGGTTATACTGCTTTTCTATTCTGTCCATCTAATGAGCCAGTATTTCCCTACCAAGTCTTAGGAGTATTTGTCTCGAAGGGATATTCAGTTTGGTGATAATGGTGGGTTTGAGAGAAAGTAACCTGGGAAGCCAGGATCTGCCCAGCAGATGTGACCAGGAAGGGATGGGGCCAGGTCTCTTTTGAACAGCTTAGATAAAAAGTAAAGATTGGCAATGAAGACTGCTGCTTCATGTGTTTTGGGGACACAGTGAAATTGGTATGATTATCCAGGTCTATCATATTCTTGTTTTCTATGCCATCTTTTCATAATGGCATTTTTCTGTAATTATATAAGTAACAGTAACTAGTGGAAATAAAATATTTGGGAGATTTTCTTTACAAAAACTTTTTGAATCTTTAAAATTGTTTCATTATTTGCTCTCAAAGAGATTTTAAGATCTATTCTCATTTAAAGTATCAAAATTATTTGAATTATTATGAAAATATGCACGATAACTGTATTTTGACTTGGGATATTTTAAAATATTGTACACATTTGTTTTAATAACCCTTTTTCTCAAGCAGGTGACCTTGACTATAGTGCTGTGTTGCTTGGAATGCTAGTGATGCAGGATGTACAGCTGGGGTTATTCATAGCTGTTATGCCAACTCTTATCCAAGCAGGAGCCAGTTCATATTCTAGGTAAATATTTTTCTTTATTACTTTACTTCAGTATGTTTTTCTAGTTTCAGATTATTTGTTTACAAAAATACTATTTAATGCCTTTTTCCAAAGATATGTTCAGATCTTGTATAGCATAGACTGTTGAGTAACACTACATGGACTCAAACTATAGCTCCATTGACCTTTGGCAAGTTATTTAATCTCACTCTTCCTCAGTTTTGTTATCTATAAAGTGGGGATTAAATCAGTACTTACCTAATAGAGTAGTTAGGATTCAGTGAGTTAAGACATAAAAGTGATTAGTGCAATGCCTAGAACATAGTGATGTGGGGGGCGCGGAGCGAGCAAGCAAGTGTGAGCGCATGTTATCATTGTGATTATCGTTGTTAATGTCATCATTACCATTTCCCCGATCTTTCTTTCCATTTTCCTGATAAAATAATACTAGAACCTAAACCATACTTGACTTAGATTCATGTAGTGAGAGAAACCAAATGGGAAAAATTAATTTACCCAGAAAGTTGTAGGTTATCTTGTATACACAATATATTAGAAGAATACCAGCAAAACAATAAATACACTTGGAAAATATAAGGTGCCCCGTATTTAAAGGGACATTGTGTGTGGATTAGGATTATAAACTTTAATTTGTATTAAATACTATATGCATATAAATGTTGTGTTTTAAATATTTCCAGAGGATACGTTTATTTTATCTCTTATGGTAATGATACTATTGGTCAAAAATTAGCAAACTTTTTTGAAATTTCTTTTGAAAACACTTTGAAATACTAAAATCTGTCTCATTTACTTTATCTCTTCCTTTCTAATCTATATGACCTCATCAAACCTATTTACCTCCTGAAGGCCCCATCTCTAAATACCAGCACATTGGGGTTCAATATATGAATTTGGGAGACACAGACATTCAGTCTATAACACTCTTTGGGTTTGTCCTATTTGGTGTGTGCTCAGCTGTTTGAATCTGTAGATTTGTGTTTCTTGCCTAATTTAGGAATTTCAGCCATTTATTTTTCCTCATATACTTTTTTAGTCCCACTTGCTCTCTCCTTCTGGGACTCCAGTGATACAAATGACTTTTATTATTTTCCCACAGGTCTCTGAGACTTCCCCCCACCACCCCAGTCTATTTTCTCTCTGTTCAGACTGAGTAAATTCTTTTGATCTGTCTTCTGGTTCATTGATTTTATTCTCTGTTATCTCCACTCTACTATTTAGCTTATCTAGCAAAATTTTTATCTTGATTATTATGTTGTTTAGTTGTATAATTTCCATTTGGTTCTTCTTTTTATAACTTCTGTTTCTTTGCTGGTTTTTCTTTTGTTTCATGAGACTTTTTAATTGCCGTTGAATAAATTTTATGATGGCTGCTTTAAACTCTTTGTCAGATGGTTCTAAGAATGATTTGTCTTGACGTTGGAGTCTGTTTATTGTCTTTTCTCATTCAAGTTGTGGTTTTCCCTGATTCTTGTTGCGACGAGTGATTTTCAGTTGTATCCTGGACATTTCATGTGTTACAAATCTCTAGATCCTATTAATCAATTTTTTAAAACAAGTAGTCCTCCCATTGAGATGTGGTGTGAGGGCTAGGTGTGTATGTGTGTGTGTTCATTGTCCTCTGCCCCACTCAAGTGGAACACTGACAAACCTGCTTCACTGCAGATGGATGGGGTGGAAGTATTTTGTATATTTTAGTATTTACCTTTTGCCAGATATTATATTAAGTTTCAGCAGTCCCCCAAATCATTAAGATCTCTTCTCTGCTCTCAGATAGCTCAGTCTGGCAGGGAAAGTAGAAGGAATGAATAGCTTTTTAACTGAGATTTCCAGAGGTTAAGGCTCAGGCCCTGGGGCAAGGTCTTCCTGGATCCTCAGCTCTGCCATTTGCCAGTCTTGCAAGCTTTGGCAATTTACTGAACCTCTCTGGGCTTCAGTTTTCTTACTTGTAAAATGGGGACAATATGGAAATAGGATCTATTTCATGGGCTGTGCGAAGATTGCTGGAGAGAATCACATAAAGCACTTAGCCCAGTCCCTGGTATATGTAACTATTAAAGGTAGTTTATCAAGAAGATCCTTTTGAGTGTCATTTTCTTTTGATCCAGTTTGTTAATTAAAATTATTGGGGTAACATTGGTTAATAAAATTATATAGGTTTCAAGTGTACAATTAAATAATATGTCATATGTATGTTGATGTATGTTGATGTATGTTCACCACCCAAAGTTAAATTTCTTTCTGTCACCACATATTTGACCCTCTTTACTCCTATCTATCCCTAACTAACTCCTACCTCCCCACTTCCCTCTGGTAACCACTGATCCACTGTCCATGTCCATGAGTCTCAGTTTGTTTGTCACATTTGTTTCTTGCTTTCAGTTTTATATCTCACATGTAAGTGAAATCATATGTTCTCAACTTTTTCTGTTGATCCAATTTTTTTTAACTATCAGAAAAGCAACCTTTTTAGTCACAACCTCAAAATCAGAGTCAGTTCTTATTCCTCTGGCTACAGATTTTCAATATAAGTAACTGAACAAAAATTTGGACAGCAAAAGGAAAATTTGTAACTAGCTAAAAACCATTTGAGTTCTATTTAAGAAGTGTACAATAAATTATTACCTGTAAAGGTCAGAATCTCCTTACCAAATAGGAAGCAGAACCTCAGCAAAGAGTCACAGAGCACTCTTGTGACAAAGCACAAATGTGACATTCATCTTATCAAACGTTGCTGTCATAGACAGGTAAAACTGTTGCTATGTGACATTCTCTCAATCAGAAAACTTTAAAAGCTTTTCATTTTTATTTTTCCAATTGAAAAAATTAATCCAGTATAGCTATTGATCCCATTAACATTGTTCCAGTTTAGTCATGAAACATCATGTTTACCAAGAATTTTGATGACATGGAAAAAATGCTCTGTATTATGCTAAGCTGTAAAAAGCAATAAAAAAAAAAGTTGTCAAAATCCCATGCAATGTTTCTCAAAAGGTTAAACATAGAGTTGCCATATGACACAGCTGTTGCACATAAAAACTTGTGCATGGGGGTGATGATAGCACAAAAGTGCGTATGTCCTTAATGCCATGAATTATACACCTTAAAACGGTTAAAGCGGTAAACTTTATTTTATGAATATTTTATGACCAAAAAAACTTGAGCGTAAATGTTAATGGTAGCATTAGTCATAATAGCTAAAAAGTGGAAATAACTCAGATGTCCATTAACTAATGAATAGATAAATAAAATGTGCTATGACCATACAATGGAATTTTTTTTAGCCATAAAAGGAATGAAGTGCTGCCATACACTACAGCATGGGTGAACCTTGAAGACAGTATGCTAAGTCAAAGAATCCAGTCACAAAAGGCCACGTATTATTATTTATGATTCCATTTATATGAAACGTCCAGAATAGGCAAATCCATAGGGACAGAAAGTAGATCAGTGGTTGCCCAGAGCTAGGGGAGGAGGGAATGGGGAGTAACTGCTAATGGATAGAGGGTTTCTTTTTGGGGTAATAAATATGTTCTAAAATTGATTGTGATGGTGGTTACACAATTTCGTGAATATACTAGAAACCATTGAATTTTGTACTTGAAATGGGTGAATTGAATATATTGAGAAGTCTCAATAAAGCTGTTAAAATGATATACAACATATTTCAGCTACATAAAGAAGAAAATTGAGAGAATGGAAATATATGTACATATATATGTATAACAAAATATTAATGATTTTCTATGAGTAGAATAAGAGATGATAATTTTATTGTTCGCTATACCTTTTAATATCATTTAGAAAACTTCTTTTTCAATTTTAATAACCAGGGAAAATTTATAATTAAAAAATTAAATCAGTTGTAATGTTAATATAAACTTTGTCTCTCTATTAAGCTTTATTCAGAATTAATCTTGATCTTTCTTAAAGGAAAGAATTAACTTCTTCCCCCCAAATATTTCACAAGTAAAGAACAGAACAGAGACCATGATAAAGAATACTTTTTTTTTTTAAATAAAATGATTTAAATTACTTAATATCTTGCAAAATCATGAAAGTTCTAGAAGAGAGTATGGATGAATTTATAGTATTGAAGATGGAAGGGCCTTTCTGTTTCAAGCAGAACACAAATTTTAGAAGCCATAAAGGACAAGAAAAGTGATAAATGGTACTACAGTAAAGTTTCATACTTTGAATGTTTAAATACATGCAAACATACATGTGCATAATACATATTCACATACACATACACAATACATATATGTGTACATGTACTCGTTTGACAACCAGGCCAAAGACAAATAGGAAAGATGTTTGCACACATGTTAAAGACAGAAGGTTAAGTTTTTCATTTCATTTCATAAAGATCTCCTATAAATAAGAAAATTGAAAAACCCAATTATGAGCAGCTAGCATAGAAATGAGTAAATGGAAGATGCTCACCCTCTCACAATGGAAAGGCATTGGAACCTTTTACTTGTCAAATTGCAAACCTTTAAACATGGGTTGATGCCCAGGGTGAGGAATGGCACTTTGGGGTCTTGATTGCGGTGGGAATTGGAGTAGCTTTCCCAGCAGCCCATTTGGCAATGTCTGTCAGATGTAGACTGCTGCATACAAGTATGCTTACAGAAACTCATCTTTGAGCATGGCAAGAACTTAGAACTGCCCAAGTGTCTTGCTGAGAAAATGATGGCATTGACACATGATGGAATTCTTAACTCAGCTGTTAAAACAAATGAGGCTTGTGCTAACATAGAAACTTCGCCAAAACATGATAAAAGGAGAAATAAAGATGCAGAATAGTAGAGAATTCATCATGTAAATGAAAAACTGAAAGTGTGTGGAGGCATACAAATGACACTTGAGTTAGTAGAAACTCCTCACAATGTTGTCTTGAAAGAGATTGGAGTTGTACATTACTTTTTAACTTTTTATCTGTACCTTTCTGAGCTGTTCGACCATTTTATCCTCATCACAATGTATTTAGTGGACAATTGGGAGATTGACCTGAATGCAAAGCCCTGGGCATGGTGACTGCAAAGAGCATTTGCAACAACTAGGAACACAGGCTTTGGAGCCAGACACCTGCAGACACCTGGCATGTGACCTGGAACAATCGCTTGGCTTCTGTCTCTACTTTATTGTCCATAAGATGGGGGAGGTGACAGCACTTGTGTGATAGGGCTGCGGTCAGGATTTTCATGAGAAATTCAAGCCTTAAGTGGCTCTAATCTCTATCAGGTAAAAACTGGACTGATTCTAGAACACCTATAACATGCCATGCACAGGGGAAGATGGCCCACTCTCAGGGAGTTGCTATGGTATTTGGGAAAGATAATGAACTAATGATGAATCAGTGAAATGATAAGAAAATGTCTAGTGTAGATAAGTGCTATGCAGAGAATTACAGTGGGGCGATGAGTCAGTGAACAATGGATGACCACTTCAGATTGGTAAGGCCTCTGAGTAGTTTGACTTTGAGGCTGAACTGTGAAGGACACAGCTGAGCCAGTCAGAGAGAAGAACCTAGGGTAAGGAGTGAGCATCCAGCCTATGGAGCCTGGTGCAGAGGCCCGCTAGATAGAGGGAACACGGCCTGTCAGGGAGCAAAGGCTGGTGTGGATTGCTTTGCGGGTGAGGGACAGTAGAAGGTTCAGCTGGACGAAGAAGTGGTGACTCACCTGCATGTCACACGAGCTTTGAACATCTGATTGATGTTCCTAGCATGTTGTTTTGGCTTTCAGTGTGAATGAATCAGTTAGGAAGCCTTTGGGGAGATGATGACATCCAGAGAAGGGTGTCCTGGTGATGGACAGGGCCAGGTTTGGTGCTACAGCACTTACTTGTGATGCCTTGATTTGTGGGGTGAGCAATTAGTTCAGTGGTCTGCTAGTGGGATGTGGAAGACTGGTCAGGCATTTGAGGTAGACCCACCTACTTTATTCTGTTGCAGCAAGCACATTCCTATTCTTGCCAGGGTTGCAGACTCTAATTTTTCACAATGGCTTCCCTTCTTTGTTAACAGACATGGAGTCTTTCACCATGACTTGACTTCTTTGCTTCAAGCCTAGCTCTGTTCTAATTCCCCTAAGAAATCATGCACAACTTGAGGTTTATGTTCAGCGCTGCTATTTTAAGCCTGACTGCAGTGTAGTAGTCCTCCCTTATCTGCAGGGAAAATGTTCCAAGACCCGCAGTGGATGCCTGAAATTGCAGATAGTACAGAAACCTGTACTATCTGTTTTTTTTGTTTGTTTTTTTTTCTGTTTCTGTTTTTTTTTTGTTTTTTGTTTTTTTGTTTGTTTGTTTTTTTACATATTTTTTCACTTACATGAAGCACTTTAGGGCTTCTCTTTGGCATATCTGAATTGCCAACATTACTACTCTTGTGCTTTGGAGCCATTATTAAGTAAAATAAGGGATACTTAACCACAAGCACTATGATACTCAGTGGATTTGGTAACCAAGACAGCAACTAAGTGACCAACTGCCAGGTAGCCTATACAGTGTGGATATACTGGACAAAGGGATAATTCATGTCCCAGGCAGGACAAAACAGGACAGTGTGAGATTTCATCATGCTAATCAGTACAGTGCATAATTTAAAATTTATGAATTGTTTATTTCTGGAATTGTCCATTTAATATTTTCAGACCACGATGGACCAGGGGTGACTGAAACCATGTAAAGTGAAACCATAGATAAGGGGGGATTTGTATTCTTCCATCAAGAACTTTTAAACCAGAATTTGGACCTGAATATTTTCCTAAATATGGCAGAGAGCTAAGAAAATATGTACATAATTATTGTAAATGCTACAAACATATAATAGGGTCTTCCTTATAAAATTCTTTAGGCTGAGATCTTCAGAATATATTCTGAAATCTGAATAGCACATTGTAAAAAGAGCTTAATGCAGAACCCTTTTCTTTATGACTCAGTAATAGACATAAAATTCAGAGTTCTGGCTTGGGATAAGGGAATATTTTGCTGAAAGTCACTGGAATTCTTTAGTTATGCTTCTGATGGTGAGCCTATAGTGTAATTTTACATGGTGACTATTGCCTATGAAGAATTTCAAACGGGGATTAATTCCTGATAACGAATTTTATTATCTATCGACCGAGATTTATAAGCTGTCAGTCGAGTCATTACATCCTATAAAATATATTTGCTCCAAAATATTGATTGTAAAACAATCCACCTTCTATATATGACTCAGACAACAACTTCTGAGGTTAATATGATTGATGTATTTTATTTTAATATTTGGAAATAAAAATATGAGATTTAGGTCATTTATTTTGCAACATGTTAAAAAAAGAGTGGAAGATCAATTTATTGGGTCTTTTTAGAGAAATCTGTTTTGGAGGTGAAATAACATGTCTTTTTTTTTTTTTTCTTTCCTAGCATTGTCATGGAAATACTACGAATACTGGTTTTGATTGGTCAGATTCTTTTTTCGCTAGCTGCTGTTTTTCTGTTATGTCTTGTTATAAAGACTTACCTCATAGGACCGTATTATCGAAAGCTGCATATGGAAAGCAAAGGGAACAAAGAAATCCTTATCTTAGGAATCTCTGCTTTCATCTTTTTAATGTTAACGGTAATTCTCAAAATATATTATTTATATAATCTGATTTATAATCCGTTCACTGAAAGCTTGTGACCAGTTTTTTATCTTTTCGTTTTAATAATAGTTAAAATATTTGAAACTCTTATTAGTATTTGTAATTTATGCATAGTTATGCTGCCCATCAATATTAATAGAACGAGTTAAACCTGTTTAACTGTTTTAGCTCATACTCTTTTAAGCACTTTGCTAAAATGGTATTTGTGAGAACTGCATTAAAAAAGCAAATATACCGTGGGAATGAAAAATTACCAGTGTCAAACCATGTTACTCTGTCTTAAACTTTCAAACAGCTTTGTTCCTGAAATAAAATTAACAGTTTAAAACAGTTTAAAAACAAATTTAGTTCTGTTTGGTAATGACATACTAGTCAACAGTAGAACTTCTTTGCCATAAATGTGAAAGGTTAAAAATAAAAAATTTGTTTTGGAAGCAACCTTCTTATTTAGAGGACAAGCTTCTCATGAGAAAATAGGAGAAATGCTGTTAGACTCCCTATAAATAGCGTAACTAGTAACAGCATCACCATATAATCCAGCACTTGCCCTTCTCGACATGTATGCCAGGGAAATGAAGAGTTACATTCACACAGAAACTTACATACAAATGTTTTATAGCAACTTTATTCATATTAGCTTATAGCAACTTTATTCGTATTAGCACCAAAGCATCTAAATGTCCTTCAACAGGTACATGGTTCAACTAGCTGTGGTCCATCTACACTAAGGAAGACCACCCAGCTTTAAAACTGTTGGTGCATGAATCTCCAGAGAATTATGCTAAGTGAGAAAAGCCTATTCCAAAGGTTGTATACTGTATGATTCCATACTGTCTGTGACATTTATGAAAACAAAATTACAAAAATGGAGGGAAGATTGCTGGTTACCAGGCATTAATGAGAGGGTGGGGCAGGAAGGATCCTTATGGTGACATGATGTTCCACCTCTGTTCACTGTGTCACATCAGTATCCTGGCTGTGATCTTGTGTTATGATTTGGCAAGATGCTGTCATTGGGAAAACTGAATAACGAGTACATGAGATCTCTCTGGATTATTTCTTACAGCTACAGTTGAATCTACAATGATCTCAAGCTAAGTTTAACTTTTAAAAAAGGAGATTAACAAAAAATTACTTCCTTATATATGACTTAAGTGCCTGCTCATATCTTATAATTTTGGGAGAAGACAAAGATTTGCTTCTGCTCAAATCTGCTCAAGTATCTGACTTATTTAACTTTTTTTACATTGCTTTATCCATTCCAGAGTATTTTCCTCTTTGAAAATAGTATCCAGCAAAACTGTCTTCCCTGGATAACTTCCGTGCTATTTCCCAATAGATACATAAGTTAAAATAATTCCCCATTCATTGATTCTCAGTTTTATTTCTTTATTCGACAATATTTACTCAGCACCTGCTAACAATTGCCAGGTATTATGTTAGGTGCTGGGCATTTCCTTATCAGATATTTTTATAATTCCCGTCATACTCTTCATTCATTGCCATGTGCTATTCCACTGTGTGAGTATGTCACCATCTGTCCTTTCTATTGTTAGCTATTAGGATTTGTTTCCATTTGAGGCTGTCGTGAATAAAGCAGCTATATAAATTCTTGTATATGTTCTTTGATGGGCATGTGATTTCATTTCTGATAAGTATATATCTAGGAGTAGGGTTGCTGGGTCCTAAGGTATACACATTTTTAACTTTGGTAATTTCCCAAGCTAGTTTTCCCCAAGTAGTTGTACTGGTTTATACTCCTACTAGCATTATGTGAGGGTTAATTTTCTCCATATCCTCACCAACATTTGTATTAGTCTTTGTAATTTTAACCATTCTGCTAAGTAGTAGCAGAATCTCATCAGAACGATTTTCATTTCCCTGATGACTGATGGTGTGAGCACCTTGCCATGTCCTTGTTAGCCATGTGGACATCCTCCTTAGGGACGTGCCTTTTAGAGTCTTCAGGTTATTTTTCTATCGGATTGGTTATTTTCTTACTCATTCATAGGAGTTTTTATATATATAGCAATTTTTTTGTCAGATTGTTTTTTTACTGAAATGAAATTCATATAACAAAATATGCCTTTTAACCATTTTAAAGTATACCAGTCAGTGGTTTTCAACATGTTCATGATGCTATGTGGCCATCACCCCTATCCAATTCCAGAACATTTCTATCACCCCAAAAGCAACCCCT
>NW_011889144.1:1404899-1413133 GCF_000151845.1 Pteropus vampyrus
TTCCATACTGTCTGTGACATTTATGAAAACAAAATTACAAAAATGGAGGGAAGATTGCTGGTTACCAGGCATTAATGAGAGGGTGGGGCAGGAAGGATCCTTATGGTGACATGATGTTCCACCTCTGTTCACTGCGTCACATCAGTATCCTGGCTGTGATCTTGTGTTATGATTTGGCAAGATGCTGTCATTGGGAAAACTGAATAACGAGTACATGAGATCTCTCTGGATTATTTCTTACAGCTACAGTTGAATCTACAATGATCTCAAGCTAAGTTTAACTTTTAAAAAAGGAGATTAACAAAAAATTACTTCCTTATATATGACTTAAGTGCCTGCTCATATCTTATAATTTTGGGAGAAGACAAAGATTTGCTTCTGCTCAAATCTGCTCAAGTATCTGACTTATTTAACTTTTTTTACATTGCTTTATCCATTCCAGAGTATTTTCCTCTTTGAAAATAGTATCCAGCAAAACTGTCTTCCCTGGATAACTTCCGTGCTATTTCCCAATAGATACATAAGTTAAAATAATTCCCCATTCATTGATTCTCAGTTTTATTTCTTTATTCGACAATATTTACTCAGCACCTGCTAACAATTGCCAGGTATTATGTTAGGTGCTGGGCATTTCCTTATCAGATATTTTTATAATTCCCGTCATACTCTTCATTCATTGCCATGTGCTATTCCACTGTGTGAGTATGTCACCATCTGTCCTTTCTATTGTTAGCTATTAGGATTTGTTTCCATTTGAGGCTGTCGTGAATAAAGCAGCTATATAAATTCTTGTATATGTTCTTTGATGGGCATGTGATTTCATTTCTGATAAGTATATATCTAGGAGTAGGGTTGCTGGGTCCTAAGGTATACACATTTTTAACTTTGGTAATTTCCCAAGCTAGTTTTCCCCAAGTAGTTGTACTGGTTTATACTCCTACTAGCATTATGTGAGGGTTAATTTTCTCCATATCCTCACCAACATTTGTATTAGTCTTTGTAATTTTAACCATTCTGCTAAGTAGTAGCAGAATCTCATCAGAATGATTTTCATTTCCCTGATGACTGATGGTGTGAGCACCTTGCCATGTCCTTGTTAGCCATGTGGACATCCTCCTTAGGGACGTGCCTTTTAGAGTCTTCAGGTTATTTTTCTATCGGATTGGTTATTTTCTTACTCATTCATAGGAGTTTTTATATATATAGCAATTTTTTTGTCAGATTGTTTTTTTACTGAAATGAAATTCATATAACAAAATATGCCTTTTAACCATTTTAAAGTATACCAGTCAGTGGTTTTCAACATGTTCATGATGCTATGTGGCCATCACCCCTATCCAATTCCAGAACATTTCTATCACCCCAAAAGCAACCCCTATCTCCCAATTCTATCTGTTCTCCATCCCCTAGTAACCACTAATCTACTTTCTGTTCCTATGGATTTGCTTCTTGACATTTCGTATAAATGGAATCAAATAATATATGGCCTTTTGTTCATGGCGTCTTTCACTTTGCATGTTTTAAAGGTTCATCCATGCTGTAGCATGTTTCAGTACTTCATTCCATTTTATGACTAAATGATATTCTATATCAGATATATTTTTGCTAATATCTTCCAGTTTGTGACTTGCCTTTTCACTTGCCTAATGGTATATTTTAATAAAAAGAAATTTTTAATTTTAATTTAGTCCAGTTATTCCATTTTTTTTTTTATGGTTAGCACTTTTTATATTCTGCGTAAAAGATCTTTGCCTACCTCCGTGTCATGAAGATGCTCCATGTTGTCCTTTAGAAATGTTATTGCTTTACTCTTGTTTAGATCTACAGTCCATCTGCAGGTGAGCTTAGCACATGATGGAAGGTAGTGGAGAGAATCTGTTTTTTCACATGCTTTTTCCAACACTGTGTGCCGAAAGACCCCTCCCCAATTATTGTGCGGGGTCATCTTGTCAAAAAGAAGAGGCCATGTGAGTGTGCATGTGAGTACATGTATTTCTAATGCTCTACTCTGTTCCCCTGGCCAGCTCAACTGCCTTTATATCTGGCAGTATAGTGCCCAACTTCCTTCTCTGTCAGGGTTGTCTTGTCTATATTTGTGGTCTTTCCAGAGTCTACATTAAGATTTTTTAATGTTTTTATTAAAATATAGCTAACATACAATATTATATTAGTTTCAGATGTACACCATAGTTATTCAATATTTATATACCCAAAGAAGTGATCACCACGGTAAGTCCAGCAACCATCTGACACCATACAACACTATCACAATATTATTGACTATATTCCTTATGCTGTACATTACAGCCCCATGTCTATTTGTTTTATACCTGGAAATTTGAACCTCTTATTCCCTTTTACCTCCCTTCCCCTTGGCTTTTTAAAAAATTTTTAATTACAGTTGACATTCAATTTTATTTTATATTAGTTTCAGGTGTATAGCATAGTGGTTAGATATTTATGTAGTTTACAAAGTGATCTCCCTGACTAGTCTAGTACCCACCTGGCACTATACATAGTTATTACTATATTATTGACTATATTCCGTATGCTTTACATTCCCATGACTATTTTGTAACTACCAATTTGTAGTTCTTAATCCATTCACCTTTTTCACCCCGCCCCCAATCCCCCCCCATCTGGCAATCATTAGCTTGTTCCCTGCATTTATGAGTCTGTTTCTGTTTTGTTTGTGTATTTATTTTGTTTTTTAGGTTCCACATAAAAGTGAGATCATATGGTATATGTCTTTCTCTGACTTATTTCACTTAGCATAACACCTTCCAGGTCCATAGATTTAACTTTTCAGTTTTCACACACAAGAAAGTTTTGTTGCAATTCCAGTGAATCTGTAGACCAGTTGAAGGAGAGCTGACATTACATGATTCTAAGCCTCCCTCCCTGAGTGTGGCGCACACCCTCTGTTTACTGAGGTCCTTGTCCATGTTTCTCAGCAATATTTTGTGGTGTTTGGTGCAGAGTTTGTGTGCTTCCTTTGTTATGTATTCCTAGGTGTTTGATGTGTTTTGATACTATTTTAAATGGTATTTCTTCAAAAGTTCATTTTTTCTATTTGTCTCTCGCTGCTATTGCCTATAGTTTTAGTATCTCAGATTTAAAAACAGCTACTTCTTTCCAGTTGTTTTGCATCAGTAATCTCTCATCAAGAAATCTGAAGCTTTGCATTCAACAGAACTATAGGTAGGAAGCTAATAAAATGTAACTATTCTATCTGAATCTGGCTCTATTGAATCTAGTCATTTCTAGATTCATTGGTGCTTCCCTCTGGTTTCCTGTGTCTCCAGGTATTTGCTCATTAGTTGTTCTCTTAAGTGGTTTGCGTTGGTGATAGGAATAGTTTTTATACAGTGTGTTTTATAACGCCACAGTCTGGCTGTTTATTGATTCAAGGTAAAGAAAATGTATCATGAATATTTAGAATAAATTTTGGAAAATACACTCATTCAAAAATTTCACAATAATTATATGAATTATTGTTTCAAATACTTTAATTTGATTTTTTCCCCCTGTATGGTTAGTTCAACTAATGTTAGCTTCCACATGTCGTCTCTCGGGTCTTCCCCACAGGGTTCCCACTGGGGACTTCACAGATGTGCAGCAATATTTGCTTTTTACAGCTTTATTGTGATGGTTTTGCTATATCCGACAGGCTGTGTTTGGGTGTGAATCCTACTTTGGCAGAAGCTATTGGTAACCAGCAGCACTGTGTATGTGTGATGTGTGGTCCTTCATTCTTCCTCAGGTCACAGAGCTGCTGGATGTCTCCATGGAGCTGGGCTGCTTCCTGGCTGGAGCGCTCATCTCTTCCCAAGGCCACATGGTCACCGAGGAGATTGTTTCTTACATTGAGCCTATTCGTGACTTCCTGGCTATCATTTTCTTCGCATCCATAGGTAACCTTTCTTATTTATGTCATAATGTTTGAATTGTATTTGTTAAACACTTATACTTCTATAATCTGTGCATATACATTTTTTTATTTATAGACCATACAGTGAAAACGGTTCCCATAAATATTAGAGTCTAAGGAGAAATCTTATTTAAAAAGATGGAAAATGTGAACTGAGTGATGTCGATTGGTTGTCATGCTCTGTCAGTGCTAAGACACACTCATTGATGGGTATTAAAAAGGCTCAGAAGGAGGATGACCCTCACTTGGATGACTCCACAGGGAAGGGTGCTGCTGCTCAGCAGGGTAACAACTTCAAGTCAGTGCATCAAAATGGGAAGTTTGGGAGGAAATACTAATTCTGATAAAAAAAAAAAAAAATAAGTAAACTGACCATGTCGAGGCACGCTGCTCTAGAGATTTCCCATTGTCAGAGTGTCTTGAGTGACCAGTCTCAGAGAGGTACAAGTGGCCACAGAATCACAGCCTCTGTATGTTGCACATCCATTTGGCACCTCCTTGTTCACACCACTCCTTACTGCCTGGAAGGCTCATGCACTCTGCACTAGTCAACAGGTTCAGTGCCATTCCAGTGAGACTTTGAGAACGTGGAAAAGCAGATTCTAAAATCTATATGGAAATGTGAAAGGCCCTGAATAGCCAAGTCAGTCCTGAAAGAGAAGCACAAAGTGGGGAAGGTCGCTCTTCATGAGAGGTGAAATAAGATCATTCACGAGCTGCCTTCGTTATTGGATGTCCTCTGTGTTCTGTGAGAGAGCCCCACTTGGTAGGCATTTGCCTCTTCTTCTCTGCCTTCTTTTCCCCGCATCCTCTCTCCTTCTTTCACCCCTGAGTGTGCGTCTCTTCTTCCCTTGCCCTTTCTCCTTGACCCCTTCTTTTCCACCCTTTACCCCTGCCTCCACTACTGGTCATACCCTCTCAAAATGCGAAATAAGCTCTGCCAATTCTGATTCCTTGAACTTCCATTCCTGGTTGATGATTCACTTCTTTTCTGTCGCTTCTTTTCCAGACAAGATCTAATAAAACTGATTAAATTGTAACCTTATTCTTACTACATTCCAGTTCTGCATTTCATTCCTAAGATTCCCAGGTCACCCTGACTAGTGTATGTCACTTTGTGTCCTGCTTGCTAGGGTTTCATGGAATGTTCACTTGTTAAAAAACTAAAATTCCATAAATATGTTACTTAAAACAGACATATTTGCTTTAATATTCCTCAAATTAGGATTCTTGATTTATTGAGAACCATGCATTCTAACAAAATAAAAATCATCCATGTTTTTGCTTTAGTTATTTATAGTCAGTATATCAAAAGGAATTCAAGTTAATTTCCCCACCAGCTGAGAAATGTGTATACAATTAGGTTTTTATTCTCTAACCAGTAAGAGACAGAATCTTTTTGTTCTAGGGTTCTAAGCAACAAGTTAATGGCATCTGTTTAAGAAGATACCTTTACTTTTCTGCATATTTAGACCTCCATGACATATAAATGAATAATGGAGTCCCGTTTTTAACAAACATTCATTGATCTCCTGCTTTATGCCAAGCCCTGTCAGAACCACAAAGACGACTTGAACCTAGCTGCTGTATCCAGGGCCCAATAAGCCACAGTCATTTCTGGGTGAGAAGAATGAGCCTTGTGGTCACCAGCACCAAGTGGGTGCACTAAGGGGTTCAGGCTGTGCTCCTGGTATGAACAACAAAGGCAGTTTTTAAGCCCAGAGTGAAGGAGGGCTTTCCGGGCTGAAGGAAGAGCTAGTGGTGTAAGGTGTGGGTGCCTAGGAGAGCGTAAGGGGGCAGGACACGAGGTGGGAGGTGACTCCTCATGCCCACCCTGCAAGGTAGAAATCAGGACCTGTCTCATCTGTATCCCCAGATGGGGATACAGGTGACATGCATCCTGACCCTGAAGAGTTAGTGAGGGTTCCAGGTTCATGCAGTTAGTAAGCAGTTGCACAGAGTTTAAATCCATGTTCTTCCCTCTGGACCAGGTCAGTAGACCATGGCCCACAGCCCAAATCCGGCCTGACACCTGATTTTACAAATAACATTTTATTGGAACTCAGCCACATTCATTCATTTATGTTTTATAATGTGTGCTTTTATGCTTGATCTCAGTCAGCCTTAGCTACTGTAACAAAATACAGGAAGAGACTGGGGGTTCAAACAACAGACATTTATGTCTCACAGTTCTGGAAGCTGGAGCCTAAGATCAGGATGCCGGCACAGTCAGGTTCTGGCGAGGACTATTCCTGGCTTGCAGATAGCCATCTTCTTGCTGGGTCCTCACAGGTCTTTCCTCAGTATATGTGTGTATAGAGTGAGAACATGGGAGTGAGAATAAGTTCCTGTGTTTCTTCTTCTTTTAAGGAGGACACCAGTCCTATTGGATCAAAGCTCCATCCTGTGACCTTATTTAACCTTAATTACCCCCAGATACCATCATTCTGGGGCTTAGGACCTCAGCACATGAACCTGAGGAACAGTCTTGGCGACTCCAGCAACTATGGGGTTGGGGGCAACAGAGCCCATGTAGCTGCCCAGCACTAGGCCATCATAATGACTAGTCACTTCTCATTTTGTAAACAATGCCAATAATGTGGTTTTCTTTTTATAAAACTTTCAACAAGGATTTTATCCCCTCTTCCCTATACTTTCTTTTCTCGGGCATTGTGAGGATTTCAGAAGCAGGCACTTGTAGTTGCTTATTCTCCGAGGTGCCTTAAAGGTAGTTGTCACGTGTCGGGTATGACCTAGCACCTTGCAGCCCTGGATCCTTGCTCACTTTTATATCTGTGGGCCTAGTGGGTATGCGTAGTGACCATGAGAGCTAATGTTTATTAATACAGACCATGTGCCAGGTACCTGCTTTACACATCACGGTGTTCACTCACTGCCCAGATCCACAACTACAGATGAGGAAACCGAGGCGGAGAAAGGTTAAGAGGTGTGCGAGCGAGCACAGCTGGTTAGTGATAGACCTGGGATTTTAGCCCAGAGCCTGTACTGTTTACCATTGTGCTATATCCCAAATATACATCTGTTATTTGTTATAAGAATAAATGGCTATAAGTAGAAAAAGTCTAACATAGCTTGTATGCCCTCGTGTTAAAGTTTTATGTGGCAAAGGCATTGTAACATGGATTTCATCTCTTTTCATTTTGTTAAAGTTAGTAAGTATGGGCTCCCGTCAGTTTGACATCATTATTGCTCTATGCACAGTGCTCTGTTCACTGCTGGAAGTCATGTGAGTAAACAGAGTCTCCACCCTCAGAGTGGAAAGCCTCTGTCATCTGGCCTGTGTGCTGAGGGCCCACTAGTGGTCTGGGCCCAGGCGCTTGCTTTGACAATGAGGGACTGTGTGATTACAACCACTCCACAGTGCTGTTCATACCAGACACAAGAGCATGTTGGGGAGACCCAGCTCCACCGCGGAGTCAGTGAACTATGGGTTTCCCAGCCTTGAGGTGCAGATAGTTAGCCTTCTTCTGTGGCTGCTTTTCCTTGTCTTCAGACTCTAGGAGCCATTTGCATCTTGGTCAGAATGTTTTCATGAAGGAAACTCTGATTTAACAGCAGCTTACCATCATGCTTTGCTGTGTCCTGGTGAAGTCTGGCAGAGGATTATGCGCCAGACCCATGGAGGCCGGAGGCCGGAGCCCGGGCAGCTCTCCCTGGAGCAGCTGGCTCAGGAGCCTCTGGCAGCAAGTGTTTGGACAGGCACGTAAATAAACCACACGAGAGGATCATGCTTACAAGAACTTTATTCTTCTCTTGAAACAAGTATAAGGAGCTTGAGAGTTAATAGATTTATCACTAAGAAATGGGTGTGAATTTGTTGGGAGATGGGCTGTGTAATCCTGAAAGAATTACTATGTCTGCTTTTTTCCTACCAGGCCTTCATGTGTTTCCCACTTTTGTGGTGTACGAGCTCACTGTCCTGATGGTCCTCACTTTGTCGGTGGTAATCATGAAGGTATTGATCCTTCCTCTCAGTGATCTGTGATTGGTAAAATTGCATGTCACACAGCACACATTACTTCCTCTTGGGCCTAACTTTTCACCTGTAGCTGTGCTGAGTCTTTGAGCTCTCAGCAACACCATTTACATAGTCTGCGGATTGGAGTCTTCTTCCCCTGCCACCCAGCACAGCCTGGGGACAGATCTGAATTAGGATAGGAATGGTTCAAGTTTGTTTTCCTTTGTTCATCTCAGAATTGAGTATGTTTAAAATTGGATGTTAAAAAGCTGGAAAGGGAGAAACCGCTTTCCGGATTCTCCAGTGAAATCCAGTCCTTGCATT